>NC_057803.1:454476574-454707491 GCF_018294505.1 Triticum aestivum
TTTTTTTTTAGGGTTTCGGGGAGAGGGAGAGATCCGAAAACGGAGGGGTGTATATATAGGCATAGAGGGAGCTAGGAGAGTCCAAATGAGGTGCGGTTTTCGCCCACACGATCGTGATCGAACGCTCTAGGACATGGAGCAGAGTTTGGTGGGTTTTGGGCCAAATTTGGGGGGTGTTGGGCTGCAACACACACGAGGCCTTTTCGGTCCCTCGGTTAACCGTTGGAGTATCAAACGAAGTCCAAATGACCCGAAACTTGACAGGCGGTCTACCGGTAGTAAACCAAGGCCGCTTGGCAAGACTCGGTCCAATCCGGAAATGTTTAAACCCCACACAAGAAAGAAAAGCTAGAAATGACCACCGGAGGAGAACGAAACGCCGGAATGCAAAACGGACAACGGGGAAAATGCTCGAATGCATGCGATGAACATGTATGCAAAAGCAATGCACGTGATGACATGATAAGAGATGCACGAAAAAGAAAACAATACACGGAGACAAAGACCCAAACCCGAGAAATAAATATCACTTAGCGCCGGAGACGACAAGAGTTGGATACAAATATGGAAAGTTACATCTGGGGCGTTACAGCGGTGCTCCGTTCTCAACGGGCAAAGAAGCCTAACCTTGCATTGAAGGCCAAGCTCATCATGGAAGACAAAGAAGAGGAAGAAGAGGAGAGCAACCCCGAAGATACGAAGTATGCATATCATGAACACATGGCACTTGCTTCAAGGCAATTTTGGAGCAAGAAAAACTCGAGGCCAAACTTTAGCAAAAACAACTCGAGTGGTACAAGGGGCAAGCAACGTGTAAGGACTTGCTACAATTGCGGCAATGTGAGTCATTTCGTTGCGGAATGCCCGTATGAGAAGAGGGAAGACAATGGTGGCAAGCTCATCCGAAAGGACAAGGCCAAGTTGTTCCCCAACAAGAACAACTTCTCCAAGAAGGCTCCTCCCAAGGCTTTGGTTGTGCAAGAAGAGTACAATGAGGATAATGACGATGATGAAGATGATGAGTCGGTTGCCATGGCCTCCGTTTCCATTGCAACAACGTCACGGGTGTCTCTCTTCGACTCACCCAACGAGAGCATCACTGCCAAGTGCCTCATGGCTAAAGCAACCAACAAGGTAACCTCCAACATCAAAACTACCATCATTAATCATCCTTCCCTGACGGATTGCATTAATGAACTTGAGGGAGCTAATGTGGAGGCTAACGAGTTTGAGGCCTTTATGGGCAAACTCAAGGGAAAATCCAAGAAGCACTTTGTTGCTCTCTTGGAACAACTTGGTGAAGCCAATGACATGATCGAGGCTCACGAGGACACCATCTCTAAGCTGGAAGGGCATAGTCGTGACTATGCCGATGAGATCTCGGATCTTTCCAATGCTCTTGAGGAAGAGCGTGGTCTTCGTTTGGCTCTTGAGGAGTCACACAACGTTGATCATGCTAAGTTAAAGAAAGATTATGATCATGACCTCATTGTTTCTCGTGTGCTAAATTCCAAGAAGGCCAAACTCGGGGTTGATCTTGCTAGACTCAAAGAGGAGTTTGATATACTTGACAAGGACCACAAGGCCTTGAAGGGTATTCACGCTAGTCTCAAGGAGTCTCATGATCAACTCCAAGTGAAGCTAACTAAGGAGAAAGCAACTTTTCCTCATATGGTTTTAATTGATAATGCAAATGTTACTAACCCGTGTTGTGAGCATATACATCTTGTTGAGGAAAATGCTAAGTTGAAGGAGCAACTTGAGAGAGGTCTTGCGACTTGCATACAAGGCAAGAAGAACCTCAACGATCTCTTGATCAACCAAAAGGGAGTTGTGGCCAAGGAAGGGGTTGGGTACGTGCCCGACTCCAAGAACAAGAAGAAGAATGACAAGACCAAACGACCTCCTCCTCTCATGCAAACCTTTGTGAGGGAGGGAGAGAGTGCCCCCGAGGAGAAGAAGAAGAACAATGTCAAGAAGGGCAATGTCACCCCTCCCAACAAAGCCGGCGATTTTAATCCTTCTTATGTGTTATGCCGTGCTAGTGATGGGCATGTTTATGCCAAATTTGTTGGTTCTCTTCATGAATACATTGAATGGTCTATTTGGGTTCCTAAGACCCTTGTTACTAACATCAAAGGACCCATTACAAAATGGGTACCTAAAACCAAGCATTGATCTCTTGTAGGTGTTTGCTTCCGGTGGTGGATCATGGTTGCTTGATAGCGGAGCTACAAATCATATGACCGGAAGCAAGGACTTGGTGGTGGACGTGCACAAGGTTCCATCTATGCCCACCAATGTCGAGTGGGGTGACACCTCATCTTCTAAGGTATTGGGACTTGGCAAGGTGGTCATCTCTCATGATCTCACGATCGAGAAGGTCATGCTTGTTGAGTCCCTTGCATACAATTTACTTTCCGTTCGTCAACTTGCAATCATGGGCTTTGCCACTTTCTTTGATATCGATACCGTGGCCCTCTTGTGGATCAAGACTCTTAAAGTAGCCTTTGTTGGGCATGTCGAGAACGGTCTATATGTGATTAACTTTTCGGAGCGACCCACTAAGACCGCGACATGCCTAATGGCTAAAGTTGATGTGGGATGGCTTTGGCATCGCCGTTTATCCCATGTCAATATGAGATCTTTGCAAAGTATCCTCAAGGGGGACCATGTCCGTGGACTAATGAATGTTAGTTTTGCTAAAGATCGTGCTTGCAGTGCCTGTATTGAAGGAAAGCTACATGAGAAGGCTCACCCTCCCACGACTATCATTTATTCAAAGAGGCCTTTGGAGCTCCTTCACATGGATCTCTTTGGGCCTCCATCCTTCGATAGTCTTGGAGGTAGGAAGTATTGCTTGGTGATTGTGGATGACTACTCAAGGTACATGTGGGTGTATTTCTTCAAGAGGAAGAGCGAGACCCAACAAACCGTCATTGACTTTGCAAATGAAGCACAACGTCAACACAATGCAAAGATCTTGACAATAAGAAGTGACAACGGCACCGAGTTCAAGAACTACACCTTGGATGAATTTCTTAGTGATGAGGGAATCAAGCATCAATTTTCCGCACCATACACCCCTCAACAAAACGGTGTTGCGGAAAGGAAGAACCGGACGTTGATGGATGCGGCAAGGACCATGATGGCGGAGTTCAAGTCTCCGTACAACTTTTGGGCCGAAGCCATCAACACCGCGTGTCATGCATCCAATCGGCTCTACCTCTGCAAGGGCTTGAACAAGACTCCATATGAGATACTCACCGGTAACAAGCCCAACCTCAAGTACTTCCGGGTATTCGGGTGTAAGTGTTTTATTCTCAAGAAAGGTGTTCGGTTGTCTAAATTTGAGGCTAGAGCTCATGAGAGCATATTTGTTGGTTATGCTACGAACTCTCATGCTTACCGTGTCCTCAATAAATCCACGGGACTTATTGAGGAGACGTGTAACATGGAGTTTGATGAGAATAACGGCTCCCAAGTGGAGCAAAGTGGCACTTGTGATGTAGGTGATGAAATTCCTCCTCAAGCCATAAGAAGAATGGGTGTTGGTTTTATCCTACCCATTGAGGAACCCCTTGTGGCCGAAGGAGAAGGACAATGCTCCACTCAAGTGGAGCCATCACCAACGCAAGGCCCACACGCTTCCGAAGAACAAAGTGAAGGACCTCAACCTCATGAACAAGACCAAGGGCAAGATCATACTCAAGACGGTGTTGACACACCAAGTGATGCCCAAGGTCAAGTTCTCTCCCCCGAGCAAGTTCAAGATCAAGAACAAGTTCATGACGGCGCTCAAGATGATCAAGTAACCGCTCCTCAACTCACCACCGAGGAGGAATTAGAGCGTCGTGCCACCAAGATTGCATCCAAGCTCTCCACCAAGGATCATCTCATGACGAATGCGCTTGGAAGCTTAAGAAAGGGGGTAAGCACTCGTAGGCAATTAGCAAATTATTGTGAGCATCACGCGTTTGTCTCTTGTGTGGAACCCCACAAGGTCTATGAGGCGCTAGAAGATCTGGATTGGCTCAATGCCATGCACGAAGAACTCAACAACTTCGAGCGCAACAAAGTGTGGAGATTGGTGCCAAGGCCAACGGGGAACCATAATGTCATTGGAACCAAGTGGATATTCAAGAACAAGCAAGATGCCCATGGGATTATCATTCGCAACAAGGCTCGTTTGGTAGCACAAGGCTACTCCCAAGTCGAGGGTATCGACTACGGTGAAACCTTTGCTCCCGTTGCTCGTCTTGAATCCATTCGCATGTTGATTGCATATGCTTCTCATCATAACTTTAAGTTACAACAAATGGATGTGAAGAGTGCTTTTCTTAATGGTCCCATTAATGAATTGGTGTACGTCAAGCAACCCCCCGGGTTCGAGGATCCCTACTTTCTCGATCATGCCTATCAACTCGATAAGGCACTCTATGGCCTTAAAGAAGCCCCACGTGCGTGGTATGACCACCTTACCGAGTTGTTACAAGACCGTGGTTTTGAAGTTGGGCTAATCGACCCCACTCTTTTTACTAATAAGGTCAAAGGGGAGTTGTTTGTGTGCCAATTATATGTTGATGATATTATCTTTGGTTCTCCTAACAAAGCTTTCAATGAGGAATTTGCCGCTCTCATGACCTCAAAGTTCGAGATGTCCTCCATGGGAGAGTTGAAGTTCTTTCTAGGGTTCGAAGTGAAGCAAAGAAGAGAAGGAATCTTCATCAATCAATCCAAATACACTCAAGACATGCTCAAGAGATTCAAGCTAAGTGACGTCAAGCCGGCTTCCACTCCAATGCCCACCAAGTGCCAACTTGACTTAGATCCCAATGGTAAAGTGGTGGATCAAAAGGTATATCGTTCCATGATTGGATCCTTGCTTTACCTTTGTGCATCTAGACTGGACATCATGTTGAGTGTGGGAATTTGTGCATGGTTTCAAGCCGCACCTAAGGAAAGTCACTATGTGGCGGTCAAATGAATCTTTCGATATTTGGCTCATACCCCAAACTTCGGCCTATGGTACCCTAGAGGATCAAACTTCAAGCTTGTAGGGTACTCGGATTCCGATTGGGCGGGAGACAAAGTGGATAGGAAGTCCACTTCTGGAGGGTGCCAATTCCTTGGTTGCTCTTTGGTAAGTTGGTCTTCCAAAAAGCAAAGTTGTGTGTCTCTCTCGTCCACTGAGGCGGAGTATGTTGCCGCCGGTAGTTGTTGTGCTCAAGTCCTATGGATGAGGCAAACTTTAAAGGATTACGGTGTCACTTGTGACAAAGTGCCTCTTTGGTGTGACAATGAAAGTGCCATCAAGATCTCTCTCAATCCGGTGCAACATTTCAAGACGAAGCATATTGAGATCCGGTATCACTTCATCCGGGATCACATTAGACGAGGAGAGATCGAGCTCAACTATGTCAACACTCATGTCAACCTTGCAGATATTTTCACGAAGCCCTTAGATGAAGCAAGATTTCGCGAGTTAAGGCATGAGCTAAATATCATTGATTCGAGCAATGTGGCTTGAACCCTTGCACACCCTACCACGCTCAATTTGTTGTCTAGTTTAGGTGTAGGCATGGACATAGGGGGAGTGTTGTTCTCTCAATGAACTCTCCCTCCCCCCATTATGCATAAATTGATTGTGTCTTTCACATTAGCCATTTTTGATGGTACTTGTGCTTCAAAGATGAGTTTTGGTGATGGACCCAAGGATAATTCTTCGCGGTGCCATACCAATTGACTCAAACATAGGTGGCCTCGGCCACCGTCCTCTCTTCGGGAGGTTGGAGTTAGCCTTGTTGTTCTCGTGTTGTTTTCTCTCTTTCTCTCTTTGCTCTTTGTGTTAGGTTCTCCTAGGGTGTTGTTTCTCTCCTGTTTTGTGCCCCTTCTTCCTCTCTTCGGATTGCACTCTTTTGATCTTGGCTTGGGCTTAGGTGGTCGGGCGGTACAACTGGTACCACGAGCGGTTCTACCGCTGGTACCGGGTTGTGCCGTCCCAAGGGTCTCCGCTCGGTGCTTGGGCGGTTCCACCGCACAAACCCATGGTAACCCATGTCCGGTACTACCGGTTGATGCCGTGCGGTACTACCGCTGCCTCCCAGGCATCGGAAGTACCACCTCCATCCACGGGTCTGTACCAGACGAGCAGTACAACCGCTCCCCTAAGCGGTTCTACCGGGGCGTGTGTACGGGCCTATATATACTCGACGGGGCTGAAGGGTTGTCTTTTTCCCTTCGTCCTCGTTCCTCTTTTTTTGCCCTAGCCGCCGGCCATCTCTACCCCTGCCCCGGAGTGCGTCTCGTGCTTTGGATCCTTGGATCTCCGTGGATTCTCTCCGTGGAGGCCTCCCGATCTCTTCCCATGGATGGTGGTAATGCCTCGTGTTCGTTGCCTCTAGATTTTTTTAGGGTTCTTCCTTGTCTAGGGCTTTACTTATCTTTCCGCGTTTAGTGTTCGATCTATGGCTTAGAAGAGTTCTTTGTTAGCCTCCTGTCTTGTTTGCAGCACTTAGAATTCGGAATATTACTTGTGTGATTCGTATGCCTCGGTTAGATCTATCTTCCTTGGTAGTGCCACTGTCAGCGGTTCTACCGCCCCTACGGGCGGTACAACCGCTGGAGCGGTACTACCGGTGGAAGATCCGGTACAACCGGAGTATATCAACCACTAAGCACTGTTCTATCTTCTCTGTTGTTGCAACTTGTTCCTTTTCTGCTAGTGGGTGCAATCTCTCAGCCTTGTTGGGTTTTTGTGTGTTCTTTTCATGTGTGTGTTCAGGCGGCTCTAGTTCTCGCTCTGCTCCTCGCAAGACCAAGAAGAAGGCACGAAGGACCTTGCGCCCGGTTGTGTCTCATGATGAAGAAGAAGTTGTGATTCCGACCAAGCCCACTCGCCGTGAAAAGTCTGCAGCTGCTAAGCAACGTGTGGTTATGCCGTTGCATCGTTGGAAAGCCAAGGATTGGGAAGCTTTTCGAAACGAATATAGGAACATTAGGTGACCAATTAAATGTTCTCTGTTTTAGTAATATGAGCATCATATCAGATTCGTATTTCAACACTTAAGCTTTGGAATTATGAGTGGCATGTTGTTTCACTTGATGGGTTGAGGTCTTGAGGAGTAGTTCTAGCATGACATGAAGCACCTACGATGATGGTAGTGAATATAAAGGGGAGGAAATAATAAGCTTTACGACTATAGTGACCGTTCCATGGCAGATCTGAAGGTGCAAACCGGACAAAGCTACTTCGCAACCAATGTTTCCTTTCAACTAGCCACTACGATTTGGTACGGACAAGAAATGTACAGTAAACAATTTACGATCTATTTTCCGGGTGAGATCAATTACTTAAGCACATATGGAAGAGTACCCCCTATCTTGCGATGCTGTGTAGGCCCTTGATGATACGTTGAGGGTGCTGCGGGTGCGATGGCTATCAGCGGCGGGGAAGAAGACTCTAGACGACAGACGGCTGGGTCAGGGGATAAATCATGTTGCCGTGGACAAGGCGGTCGTAGGAGTGGCAACGGAAAGGTGGACGATGATACGTCTCCATCGTATCTACTTTTCCAAACACTTTTGCCCTTGTTTTGGACTCTAACTTGCATGATTTGAATGGTACTAACCCGGACTGACGTTGTTTTCAGCAGAATTGCCATGGTGTTATTTTTTGTGCAGAAATAAAAGTTCTCGGAATGACCTGAAAATCAACGGAGAATTATTTTGGAATATATAAAAAATACTGGAAGAAAGATCCATGCCTGGGGGCCCACACCCTATCCACGAGGGTGGGGGCGCACCCTACCACCTGGGCGCGCCCCCTGCCTCATGGGCCCCCTGACGCTCCACCGACCTCAACCTTGACTCCATATATTCACTTTCGGGGAGAAAAAAAATCATAGAGAAGGATTCATCGCATTTTACGATACGGAGCCTGTCGTGGAATTGTCACGGCAGATGTCCTAAGGTGAGGATTTAGTCGTGAGGGCAACACATCTATGTGGTAGCTTGAAGGGGTTGAGCGGAATCGAGAGACGCAACACACAAGACGAGGATTTAGACAGCTTCGGGCCCCGGGAAGCATCGTCCGGTAATAACCCTACATGCTGTTTGAGGCTAGGTCTCATTATGATCATGAGAGAGTCGCTGTAAACCGGCTCCCCTCTAGTTGTGTCTATCCCTAGAGATTGTTTCTTGTTGATTGTCCCTTCCCCCTCTTTGGGGAGCCCTGCCCCTCCTTATATATGTTGAAGGGGCGGTTTACATGTGGAGTCCTATTAGGATTAGGACTAGTCTATCTCTAATACAAACCGGATACAAGTCCTGGTCTTAACTCCTTGTAAGGAAAATATTCCTCATGCCTTTCCTCTTAAACCGGCCCACCATTAAACGTGAACCGGCCTTCTGGGTCTTGGGCCTTGTCATCCGTCTGTCCCGCACGCCGGATCACCAGTGAGTCATAATGACTAGGTGGGTTGCTTGTAAACCGCCAGGTCAGGGCGGGTCGCCAGTAACTCGCCAAGTGTCAGCGGGGTCTTCAGATAAACCGCCAAGTCCGGCCGGTTTACACCGTGGGGTATATCCCCGACATTAGCCCCTAGTTTAATTTGGATTTATCCATGTTAAACTGATCCTGTAAAACAAATACAAGAACAAATTTGATAGATTATGCTCCAGGTTAAGAATTCTTGTAAACCGGCATCTGATCATCCTTAATTCCTTGCCATTTCCTTCTTCTAGAAAATCCAGGTCAATAAGCCAGCTTCATACTCAATTTTCTGACATTGGTTTCTCACAGAGAAATATTATGAAGAATAATCCACTTGAGTCGGCTTCCAAAGCGCCAGATTAAGAAATATGGGTCTTGAAATACTCATCTCATATTCAACTGGTTTGAAGATGCCGAACTTGCCGGTTTATCATTGCCAAAAATTGCCAGGTTATATGACTGATAATTCCAGGTCATGATTGTTGCTAACTCCGGTTCCTGATTGTTGCCAACGCCGGTTTATGATTATTGATGATGCCGGGTTGCAAACACAGGGTCATAATAATTGGTGACGCCGGGTCAATCTGGTTTGCTCAAAACAGAGATTTTGAAAATATTTCTTTGATAATAATATAATACTTGTAGCCCCCAAGTATTGAGCAGAACAAAGTGATGGCTTAAGACTTGCTTCAATATAAATACTGCCACTTTCGAAGAAATCCATATTGTTCATCCCAGTCACTAGTAAAAACTGAATACTCCATATTATGTAGCCCCCAAGTGCCGGGTTGTCATGCTTGCAGCAACCTGGGATTTGTAATTGCCTGATGCTCATAAAAATTTCGACCAGTGTAGCCCCCAAGGGTCGGGTCATTATGCAATAATGAGCAGGGACTTTGTAGATATGATCATGTAGATTTTGAATCAGCAATGTGTAGCCCTCAAGGGCCGGCTTAGTAAGATAATACTGAGCTGGGACTTTATATATACTTCATTGACAATAATATCATATGATGTAACCCCCATCATGGGGCTTGAACCCACGTCCACAAGGTTAAGAGCCTTGTGCTTTATGAACTGAGAAGTGGATCCTATAATATAATGGAATAAAACCTGTGTACCTTGAATTGTTGACAGGAGAAATTGGTAGCCCCCAAGGGCCGGCTCATTGCATTAGCCCCCAAGTGTCATGGTGCATGCTTGCAGCGACATGAGACTTGCATATTTGATATAATCTCAACTTGAATAGTGTAGCCCCCAAGTGCCGGGTCGTAAGCCTGCAGCAACTCGGGACTATTCGTTCCATTGCAAAATAAATCATATTCATCGACAAAATAATATCCATTGCGCTAAAGCGACTTTGAAAACCTCAATCATAATATTAATAACCATAATAAAAATCCAGCCATGTTGGCTATTCAAGATAATATAATCCGGTATGAAAATCTTATTCATCCAATATCATAATGAAAATTCAGCCAAGTTTGGCTATTTGAATAATATAACCCAATCATTTATAAGCGCATGATTCCAATGGCGCAATCCAAATATATACTGGCGACTTATAGTCCGAAGCCAGGCCGGTTTAATAAACACCGGATAATTTCTCATCATATACTGGCGACTTATCGTCTTAAAGCCAGGCCGGTTTAATAAACACCGGATAATTTATCATCATACTGGCGACTTATAGTTGAAAGCCAGGTAGGGTTAGTAAACGCCGGTGATTTATAATCATGCTTTATTCAACTTGTTTCTGCATACAACAAGTTTAAAGTGTCCGGGCGGTTTACCGTTGGACGGTTCATAATGCCCAACATATAACCTAGGTTTATAACCAAGGCTGCACTTAAAAATAATCAAATATGAAATATATCATACCTGTGACATTGAATCACATCGTTGGTTTACCAACTTTTTGTAATAGGGGTAATAACCCCGATTTTGAGTACTGAGAACTCCTACCATATTGTGTCGGTTTATGATAAAACCGTACCAGGTTGTAATAAACGCCGGTTTAACCACATATAATACTAGCGACTCGTAGTCAAACCAGACCGGGCTAATAGTCTCCGGATTATAACTTGATCGTGTACTAACAACTTGTAGTTGAAAGCCGAGCCGGGTTGATAAACACCGGTTTACTCCATAATAGGATGGTAACAGAAAATCAAACCAGGCAGATAGCCTCCGGATTAAGATTTGACCGTGTTCCGTCAATTTGTAATTTGACAGTCGAACCAGTTTAAGAATTGTCAGTTTAAAAACACAACAAAAATAAAAGAAACAGTTATCAAGGAAAATATTGAAGCAAAGGCAATGATAAAACCATTTGCAAAAAGAGGCTTATTGAGCAGATCAGATGGTGTTACCATGGTCGGACACGACCAAGCTCCCCAATGGTGTAGCTATGGTTCAAGTCAGCCAGGTCCCCAAATGAAACCGTGGCATTTTGCCGATCAAGAGGCGTGGCAATGGTTCGAGTTCGACCAAGCCCCCAAGTGATTCTATGGCCTTAGGCCGATCAAGAGGCATGACTGGTTCAGACTTGACCATGTCCCCAAGTGATCTGGTGGCTTTCGCCTATCAAAAGGTGTTGCATCGGTTCGGACACGACCAAGCCCCCAAGTGATGTTTATAAAATTTTCAAGGGGTAAACCGGAGGCCGCTTTAAGACAGAATAACTCCATGTAACCATGCATGATGTAAAAGAACAGAGACCCCGCTTTATGAAGCAGACGCCCCCATGTGATCAATAATATGTCAGGCCAGTAAGGCGGGATACCCATGTTTGAACCGCGCATCATGGCAACAGGTCCTCTTCAGCAATTTTTAACTTTTTGCAAGAGATAAATTCTTCTTGAACCGGGATCTTGAACCGGATATTGAGAGCTTCAAAGCTTTGTGGGAGACATCTTTCCCTTGAACCGGATTTTAAACCGGAATCTTCATTTTTAGCCGGAAATTTTCTGACGGCCTTTAAACTCGAACTTGCGAGAAGTTAATTCCTTTTTGAACTGGAAATTCTTAAACCGGATTTGAGAGCTTCAGAGCTTTGTCGGAGAACAAATTTCCCTTGTACCAGATTGTAAACTGGAATCCTTTTCTAATGACCCGAAACTTCTTCATTGAGCCGGGATTTTGTAACTGTCATATACTTTCTAATCCGGAAATCTTCTGACAGCATGATGTGAATCCGGGACCGGGTTATCTTTCCCTCCAATGTATTGGGGTTCTTGACTTCACTGAAAACCGACAACGTTTGCTAAGTCATATCATTGTAGCCCCCAAGTCTTAAGGTAACTCGAGGAGTTGGCTTGAGATTCTCCATATTTGACCGTGATATAAACCGGCATAACTTGTATATCATTGGTGTTGATAGCACGATGTGAATCCACGGAAGGTTGAGGTGACTGCGGCGGGTTGTAAATGATCCCGTATGAGCCGTGTCAGCAACTCGGCCAATGGTTCCTTCCAACTGGTGATTTGAAGTTAACCAAACTACAGTGGCGGAGATTTGTGCGCCTGCCCATTGAACCACCCAGTGCAGACGGCGGTTGATAGTATATGATGATTTGCCTCCATTTTGTTGAAAGAAAAACCGGGCTACCCAAGCTGTGACTTGCTCATACTCAATAAACAGCTCATGCAGACAGGTGTGGCCCGATATGTTGATGTAGACCAGGCCGCGAGAGACGGACAACAAGGACGACCGCAACATTAGAGGCAGATCGGACAGATGAGTCGGCAGCGGCATTGTAAGCTGGTGCGGACGGGGAAGATCAGCACCGGTGTCGTAAACCGGCTCGGACGGGCGAGTTAATCGCGGGCACGGTCCCGACAAGCTGATGTAAACCGGGCCATAGGGACGGCGACCTTCTCACGTTCATTCACCGGGTGGTAGGACACGGACGAAACGCCAGTGCAGAACGTTGCTAGCGCGTGCTCCGTGCCCGTAACATAGCGCCTCATTTGTAATGAAGACTTGTCCTGCATAAACAGTATTGCAGACCAAGGCAAAGATAAACTGTTCTTTGATAAAAATAATATGTGCTAATAAAATATATTTCATATGGGTATCACCTGATGTGTTTAGGCCGGAAATAACCCGCCATGAAGTTGATGATAACTGTATGAAGCTGAAATTAATCACGGGTGAACCGACCATAGTGTGGTAAACCGGTGCGGACGGGTGAGTCGGCCGTGATGTTTGTAAACCAGCGCGGACAATGAGTCGGCCGCATGCGTGGACGGATGTAAACCGAACAGCAGGGGCGGCGATTTGCATGTGTATCCGTCGAGCAGCATGGCCAGGAAGAATGCCACTGCAGAACTATGCTGGCACGCGCTCCATGACCGCGGCATAACAATACATTTGTCATAAATAATTATCCTGCATAAAAACATTGCAACAAAGATAAATTGTTTTTTGACAAAAAACAATATGTGTTAAAAGTAGACTCGGATGAATATCACCTGGTTTATCCGGACGACAAATGATCCGTGCGCAGGCTAGAATTTGATCGGACCAAACATCAGTGTAGATGTGCCAGTATTTTAGTTTTCATGGAGTACTACCAGTACCCCTAATTGATTCCTTGACCATGTGATCCTCCTAGTGCCACGCGATACTAGTACTGTAATACTATTTGCTTTTGCTTCTGTCTTTTTATAAGAAAATGGTGGTTCTCATGGCTGACTTGACCATCACAGTAGCATAGCATTTTCCTTTGATCTTTGTTTGTTTCCAACAGCAGTTCTGAGGCTAGTCTTGACATTGTAGTTCAACGAGCTACGGCCGAAGCACGCATGGCACCGGCGATTCAGAAGTGAAAACGAGCAACGGCACAGACGGCGGTTCAGAAGCAGCAACTCAAGGTCATGATAGCAGCTCAAGGTATCATTGCCGCGGCAGTGGAGAAGCGCTGGTGAACCGGCGGGTTGAGGCAAACACCTTGGATGCGTCAGACGGCTCATCACTGCGGACACGAGCTCGCGCGGTGGTGGCCTGGTGTAGAAATTGGCGATCGACTTGATGGCGCGAGAGGCAACCAGGGCCGGAGCAGGCAAGGCATGAAGGCGACTCCGGAGTAGTGAGGCTCGACGGCGACTCTCCAGCGGCAGCTTGAGGCAGGACGGTCCAGAGGGCGACCGGGCGGCTCACGGTGTTGTGCGGAAGTGAAGGCCAAGGCGACGGCAGGGGCGGACGACCGTGAGGCCGTGTGGGCAGGACGGCGTAATAACATAAATTGAAGGTCACATACGGCGGCGTACAGGAGCTGGAGCCAGCGAGGGGCTTGGCGACTTGAAGGCCAAAGCGGACTCGGTGTCGAAGCCAAGGTCGTTGAATCATTGGTAATCCGGCAGCAGCAGCGAAACCCATGGGGTAGGAGCAGAGGCTCCTCGAGGCCGGGCGACTCACAGACTTGAAGCGGGCCGACCATAGCCGCAGCTCGGCACACCGGCGAGGGCGACTCGGAGGCGGACTCACAATCCAGCCATAGCAGAAGGCGGACTTGGTTTGACGGTGATGGCGACAGGCGGGTTAGAGGCGGAAGCAAGGCCGTGACCTGAAGGAAGGAAGCTCGATGAGGCTGGCTACGGCCAGAACGGCAGCGAGGCCGGCTCGCGGCGGTGGAGGTGCCCCAGCGAGGCGGTTCAGCGAGACGGGGCCGCGGACGCATGAGCCTCCAAACGGGTCAACGGTGGTTTCCGACAGGGACGCTGTAGGTTGCCTCAAACACTAGTCCAACTTGGCAACTTTTTCTCAATTCTGGAATTAATCTCCTCGTAGCCTCTCTCCTTGTCTTCTAGTGGCGTACTAGTACTTGAAAACACGAGGTTGATGCTTAATGCGATGTAAACAATGCGCGTGTCTGCACTCTTTGATTTAATCAAAAACAACAACTCGGCAACTCTAACTGCAGAAACATGTGCAACTTGATGGCTTTGGCGGATAAACATCTGCAGCCGTCGTGGTGAATCCTATTGTTTTCCGGATGGCTTGAAAACATATGACTTGACGGCGGCGCACCAAACAATATATCTGCCTTCCGGGTCGTGCGCGGCTGCACGTACGAAACCCTAACCTCTCAAACTTAAACTTGCATTGATGACTCTTTTTCACCGGATGATCGCAAGATCCTCGATCCCGGGGAGAAATCCCTTTAAGAACTCAACACCACCGTGCGCCAGCCCCACGGTTGGTGCAAACTGTCATGGAATTGCCACGGCAGATGTCCTAAGGTGAGGATTTAGTCGTGAGGCCAACGCATCTATGTGGTAGCTTGAAGGGGTTGAGCGGAATCGAGAGACGCAACACACAAGACGAGGATTTAGATAGCTTCGGGCCCCAGGAAACATCGTCCGGGAATAACCCTACATGTTGTTTGAGGGTAGGTCTCATTATGATCACGAGAGAGTCGCCGTAAACCAGCTCCCCTCTAGTTGTGTCTAGCCCTAGAGATTGTTTCTTGTTGATTGTCCCTCCCCCCTCTTCGGGGAGCCCTGCCCCTCCTTATATATGTTGAAGGGGCGGTTTACATGTGGAGTCCTATTAGGATTAGGACTAGTCTATCTCTAATACAAACCGGATACAAGTCCTGGTCTTAACTCCTTATAAGGTAAATATTCCTCATGCCTTTCCTCTTAAACCGGCCCACCATTAAACGTGAACCGGCCTTCTGGGTCTTGGGCCTTGTCATCCGCTTGTCCCGCACGCCGGATCACCAGTGAGTCATAATGACCAGGTGGGTTGCTTGTAAACCGCCAGGTCAGGGCGGGTCGCCAGTAACTCGCCAAGTGTCAGCGGGGTCTTCAGATAAACCGCCAAGTCCGGCCGGGTTAACTTCCAGCCGGTTTACACCGTGGGGTATATCCCCGACAGAGTCGCCGCCAATCCCTAAACTCTCTCGGGAGGGCTGATCTGGAGTCTGTTTGGGGCTCCGGAGAGGGGAATCCGTCGCCATCGTCATCATCAACCTTCCTCCATCACCAAATTCATGATGCTCACTGCCGTGCGTGAGTAATTCCATCGTAGGCTTGCTGGACGGTGATGGGTTGGATGAGAATTATCATGTAATCGAGTTAGTTTTGTTAGGGTTTGATCCCTAGTATCCACTATGTTTTGAGATTGATGTTGCTATGACTTTGCTATGCTTAATGCTTGTCACTAGGGCCCGAGTGCCATGATTTCAGATCTGAACCTATTATGTTTTCATCAATATATGAGAGTTCTTAATCCTATCTTGCAAGTCTATAGTCACCTACTATGTGTTATGACCCAGCAACCCCGAAGTGACAATAATTGGGACCACTCCCGATGATGACCGTAGTTTGAGGAGTTCATGTATTCACTATCTGTTAATGCTTTGGTCCGGTACTCTATTAAAAGGAGGCCTTAACATCCCTTAGTTTCCAATAGGACCCCGCTGCCACGGGAGGGCAGGACAAAAGATGTCATGCAAATTATTTTCCATAAGCATGTATGACTATATTCGGAATACATGCCTACATTACATTGATGAACTGGAGCTAGTTCTGTGTCACCCTAGGTTATGACTATTACATGATCGATCGCATCCGGCATAATTCTCTATCACCAATCAATTGCCTACGAGCTTTTCATATATCATTCTTCGCTTATTTACTTTTCCGTTGCTACTGTTACAATCACTACAAACACCAAAAAAATACTTTTGCTACCGTTACTTCTGCTACCGTTACCACTACTATCATATTATTTTGCTACTAAATACTTTGCTGCAGATATTAAGTTATCCCGGTGTGGTTGAATTGACAACTCAACTGCTAGTACTTGAGAATATTCTTTGGCTCCCCTTGTGTCGAATCAATAAATTTGGGTTGAATACTCTCTACCCTCGAAAACTGTTGCGATCCCCTATACTTGTGGGTCATCAAGACTATTTTCTGGCACCGTTGCCGGGGAGCATAGCTCTATTCTTTGAGTCACTTGAGATTTGTATCTACTTATCATTATGAAGAACTTGAAAGATCGAAGAACCAAGATTTATCCCTCAACTACGGGGGGAGGTAAGGAACTGCCATGTAGCTCTGCACTTGATTCACCTTCTGTTTTGAGTAAGTTTGCGACACCTAGACCTGCTTCTACTATTAATTCTAATATGTCGCATGTTATTGATGATACCACTTATGTTGTGCATGATACTTATGAGGAAACTACTTCTATGCTTGATACTACTATGCCACTTGGTGAATTTCTTAATGAACAATTGCTAGGGCTAGAGAGAATGAAATTATTGAAACTGATAATACTGATGAAAGTGATGATGAAGATTCTCCCCCTAAATATGAATTGCCTGTTGTTCCTGAGGGTTATGTTATGGATGAAGAAACTGCTAGAGACTTTCTTGCTTGCAATGATAGAAGTGATCTTAAGAAATTATTAGTTAAGCTTAAATAAAAGTATTTGAAAGCTAGAATGAAATATGACCCTGCTTATGCTACTTCACCTATCTTTGTTACTGACAAGGATTATGATTTCCCTGTTGATCCTGAGATAATTACTTTAGTTGAATCTGATCCTTTCTATCGCTATGAATCTAAAACTGTTGTGGCACATCTTACTAAATTAAATGATATAGCTACCCTGTTCACTAATGACGAGAAAACTCGCTATTATTATATCCTTAAATTATTTCCGTTCTCATTAAAGGGTGATGCTAAGATATGGTTTAATTCTCTTGATCCTGGTTGTGTGCGTAGTCCCCGGGATATGATTTATTACTTCTCTGCTAAATATTTCCCCGCTCATAAGAAACAAGCTGCTTTAAGGGAAATATATAATTTTGTGCAAATTGAAGAAGAGAGTCTCCCACAAGCTTGGGGGAGGCTTCTCCAATTACTTAATGCTTTGCCTGATTATCCTCTCAAGAAAAATGAGATACTTGATATCTTTTATAATGGACTAACCGATGCTTCCAGAGACCACCTGGATAGTTGTGCTGGTTGTGTTTTCAGGGAAAGAACTGTTGATGAAGCTGAAATTCTATTGAATAATATGTTGACTAATGAAAATAATTGGACACTTCCTGATCCAATCCCTGATCCAATTCCTGAACCAACTCCAGAGCCAACTCCGAAGAAAAGGGGTATTCTATTTCTCAGTCCTGAAGGTATGCAAGAGGCAAAGAAATCTGTGAAAGAAAAAGGTATTAAAGCTGAAGATGTTAAGAATTTACCTCCCATTTAAAGAAATACATGGTCTTAATTTACCGCATGTTGAAGAAATACATGGTCTTGATATCCCGACACAGGTAGTAAAGGTAAATTCTCTCTACAGATATGATAAAGCTGAAATCCCTCCTACTAAGTTTGCTAGCCAATGCTTAGATGAGTTTGATAACTTTATGGTTAAGCAAGAAGATTTTAATGCTTATGTTGGTAGACAATTGAACATAATGCTTATATGATTGGACACTTGAGTGATAATATGGCTAATGTTAAAGGTGAACTTAAACTTATTAGTAAACATGTTCCTATGGTTTCCACTCAAGTAGAACAAGTACTTAAAGCTCAGAATGATTTGCTCAATGAATTAAATAGTAAGAAAAATGACAATGTTGTTAGAGTTATGACTAGAGGTGGTAAAATGACTTAGGAACCTTTGTATCCTGAGGGCCATCCTAAGAGAATTGAGCAAGTTTCTCAGAGAAATAATATTGATGCACCTAGTCCTTCTAAGAGGAAGAAAAAGAAAAAGATAGGACTTTGCATGCTTCTAGTGAACCTGTTGTTGACACACCTGAGAATCCCAATGATATTTCTATTTCTGATGCTGAAACACAACCTGGTAATGAACATGAACCTAGTGATAATGTTAATGATGATGTTAATGTTGATGCTCAACCTAGTAATGATAATGATGTACAAATTGAACCTGCTGTTGATCTTGATAACCCATAATCAAAGAATCAACGTTATGATAAGAGAGACTTTGTTGCCAGGAAGCACGGTAAAGAAAGAAAACCATGGGTTCAGAAACCCATGGCTTTTCCTCCTAAACCATCCAAGACAAAGGATGATGAGGATTTTGAGCACTTTGCTGAAATGATTAGACTTATCTTTTTGCGCATGCGTTTGACTGATATGCTTAAAATAAATCCTAATGGTAAATATATGAAAGATATTGTTACAAATAAGAGAAAGATACCGGAAGCTGAAATTTCCACCATGCTTGCTAATTATACTTTTAAGGGTGGAATACCAAAGAAACTTGGAGATCCAGGAGTACCAACTATACCATGCTCCATTAAAAGAAACTATGTTAAAACTGCTTTATGTGATCTTGGAGCCGGTGTTAGTGTTATGCCCCTCTCTTTATATCGTAGACTTGATTTGAATAAGTTGACACCTACTGAAATATCTTTGCAAATGGCTGATAAATCAACTGCTATACATGTCGGTATTTGTGAGGATGTGCCTGTTGTGGTTGCAAACGTAACTATTTTAACGGACTTTGTTATTCTTGATATGCCTGAAGATGATAGTATGTCTATTATTCTTGGAATACCCTTTTTGAATACTGCAGGGGCTGTTATTGATTGCACCAAAGGCAATGTCACTTTTCATGTTAATGGTAATGAGCATACGATACACTTTCCGAGGAAACAACCTCAAGTCCACAGTATCAATTCTATTGGAAAATTTTCAACAATTACTATTGGAGGTTTTGAATTTCCTCTTTCTACTGTCAAGAAGAAATATGATATTCTTATTGTTGGGGATGTTCATATCCCCGTTGAGGTAACCTAGTGTTATTCGAAAATTCTCCGGTTTCATGTTATTCAAAATGAGTTTGTTAACAAGACTTGATCAACCTTGTTAGTGGATTCCTTTTGATGACATGAGATGGATGAATTTAGAAAACACAACTCTCTGTATCCCCCTTTTACTTTCTGTTATTTATATTAAATAAAGCAAAAAAGCATTTTTCTGTCTGTTTTCTGAATTATCCATGCAATAAAAAATGCCCCGAGAATAGAAGTTCTCCAAATGCCCTGAAAATTAAATATGTTTTTTCTGGAATATTTGAGAATATCTGGCACTGAGAACACAACAGGAGGAGCAAGCACCTGGCCGCGTGGGTCCAGGGCGCGCCCACTCCCTGGGCGCGCCCCCTGCCTCATGGGCCCAAAGTGGATCCCCTCCACTTATTCCAGCTACCACACACTCCTTCTTCCTGCCACAAAAATCACTAGCCATCTCAAACCCGAGTTCAAACTCATCTTGCTACCATTTTTGATCTCCTAGCTCAAAGCACCATTCACAAAACTGCTTTGGGGGATTGTTCTTTGGTATGTGACTCCTCCATTGGTCCAATTAGTTTTTGTTCTAGTGCTTTATTCATTGCAAATTTTTGCTGCTTAGGTGACCTTGTTCTTGAGCTTGCATGTCAAATTTATATGGCCAAAAGTAGTTTTAATGCATGATATTGCCTCTAGGCACTTGTAGGAGTAGTTGCTATCAATTTTGTTGAGTTTGGTTCACTTTTATTTTGAGTTACTAAAAATTTCAGAAAATTTCAGAAAAAGATGAAGAGATTTTTGAGGGGCTCATCGAGCCGAAGCTCGAAGGATAAACAAAGTGAAGAGAACAAGAAGCCCAAGTATAATCTCCCTCGCACCGCGGAGGTTCGGCCGTGTGAATAGCCTTGTGATGATTTCTTGAGAGCAGCCGGGATTTATGATGATTTCTATGAGTTGGCTGAGAATGCAGGCCTCACCGCCTTCCTCCACGACCAACGCGAACAGTATCTCTTACCCACCAATATCTTTGTGCAAAACTTTCATTTCCATGCTAGGAGCTCACCACCTACGGTGGAATTTCATTTATATGATGAGCATAAGGAGATGTCACTTCATGATTTTTGTTGGGTTTGTTTGATACCTTTTGAGGGCAGCGTAGAGGAACCACATCGTGACGATGTGGAAGGGTTTATTGATACAATTGTTGTAGGGGAAACGAGGAAAGTTTCCGATGCAAGAATTACTAGCATACATTTTCCTGTTTTAAGTTACTTCGCAATATTTGCTAGTAGATGCTTAATTGGTCGCGGAAATTGTGGCAACCTTAGTGCCCCTGATATTGTTATTTTGTGCCATGCCTTGTTCCATGATGACACATTTAGTATGGGCGCTATTGTTGCAAAGCAGTTAAATCTTAACCGTACTAAGGGCCTCGTCCTTGGAGGCATCTTCGCCTCGCGCCTCGCTGCACACTTTAACATACCTATTAGGCATTATGAGAAGGAAAAGAAGTTACAACCTCCTGTTTTTCTAGACTATAAGAGTATGGTAGCACATGATTTTATCGTTAATAAGAAGGAAAAGATGCTTAAGTACAAGCTGATATTTGATAAAAATCACCCTGAGACTATTACTTTGCCTGCTCCTTCCTTGTTTGACTTATCTACAGGCAAGTACCTTGTTCCACCGGAGGCCATTCACGCCCACCGAAACCCCACACCAGCTACAAAGCCAGAGCCGGAACCACAATTTGATCCTCACCGGCAGTGTGTTTATCAGTGGAATCCGGAAGAGATTGCCAAACAGTGGCACCGGGGGGATTCTTCTCAGTACGACCCCAACTATTACTTTGGATATCCGCCAGGCCAGCCGTGGCCATAGACCAACTTAGGACAAAAGCCTAAGCTTGGGGGAGTACGTATTTCTCACCGCCATTACATTCATGTTCACACACTCATTCTAGTTGTCGGTGCTCATACTCTTTCATTGTAATATCCATGCTAGTTTATTTCCCTTTTTATGCTTTCTTCTTATGTGTTTCATAAACCTTAACAAAAACAAAAAATTAGTTGTAGCTTTTAGTTAGTTTACTTTCCATGCCTGTAGTAGTAGTAATTAAAAAGAAAACCCAAAAATATTTCTCGTTCTTCTTTTGCTTGTTGGGAGCTTTCCTGTGTAAATAGTTTTGTTTCTTTTCTTTGGGGGTCGAGAGGAGAAGACCATAATGAAAATGTTGACTGGCTCTCATATGAATTATTGTTTATCTAACAAAGAGCCCATATTACCTTGTCTTCTCTCTTGAATTAAATGCTTGCAGATTCCAGCTTAGTCCAATGCACGTGCACTATTATTATTATTATCCTATTCGGTTGTGCAAGTGAAAGGCAATAATGACGTTATATGATGAACTTATTGAGATGAGAAAAGCTGGTATGAACTCGACCTCTCTTGTTTTTGTAAATATGATTAGTTCATCGTTCCTGATTCAGCCTATTATGAATAAACATGTTTGTAATGACAGTTATAGGTTATAGTTGCTTATGCCATGCTTAATTAGCTAGGAGCTTATAATGGTTTACCTTGCGTGCCAACATGCTATTAAAATGGTTGGGATGTGGTATGATAGGGTGGTATCCTCTTTTGAACGATTCGAGTGGCTTGACTTGGCACATGTTCACGCATGTAGTTGAAACAAAATCAACATAGCCTCTACGATATTTATGTTCATGGTGCATTATATCCTAATAATGCTTGCATTCGGTGTTGATTAATTTTAATGCATATTCATGACTGTTGTCGCTCTCTAGCTAGTCGCTTCCCAGTCTTTTTCTAGCCTTCACCTGTACTAAGCGTGTAGCGACCAGACCTCAAATAGTCTGATCTCTGTGCTCCGGTGTCATCCCTGGATCAGTAATGCTGACACCACACAGTACTCGAAGGATTTATAGCAGAGTAGCAATCACACACTTATTACATCGAGTGTCTCATAAGAGAACTTATTACAATAAATATGTCTTAAGGCCATCTAATAACGATAACAACGGAAGGCTTGGAAGATAAGTGAGTCCATCAACTCCAACGGCATCACTGAGTATAGAACCACGACCTAAAAACTCCTTAATCGTTGTCTGAAAAGTCTGCAACATTAACGTTGCAGCCCGAAAACGGGTCAGCACATGGAATATGCTAGCAAGGTAACACATAGAGAGTAATGGGATGAAACAGCTATACTATATGCATATTTGGCCGGTGGAAAGCTCTATGGTTACAGTTTTGCGTAAAGCCAATTTTTCCCTACTTCAAAGTAATAAAATTTAATTACTATCATGGTAGTTGTTAAACATTGAGAATGGTTAACAACATTCTCAATCCCAATTAAGCATCATCATTAAACATAACCCAACAAAATTAATTTAGAGTAACATGTTGAGATTCACATGAAAATCCAAGTACTAGATACTCAAGATGTCCATAACCGGGGACACGGCTAACCATGATTAGTTTATTACACTCTGCAGAGGTTTGCGCACTTTTCCCCACAAGACTCGATCGCCTCCGTTTGGTTTCTCGCACTACATGGTGTTTGAGAAGACGGATGACCGAGACATAGTCTTTCAGAAGCGCTAGCACCTTACGATCGGGTAGACCGTACCACCTACATCCCCTACATCTGCTAGTCTACCACTGTAAGAGTTCGCACGACTTAGTCAACTATGCTAGAGCCCATAATAGCTTGTGGCTGCACACGGAAGTTTCTAGTATGAATAGTCTCATGATCCCTTTGAGCCTGGGTGGCGGTCCAAAAGAAAACAGGCAAGTCCTGGAATACCCAGGTGCCTCAATCCACCCAGATGTGTGTTTAAGTTGCCACCTTAGATAAACCATTAATTAACAATCTCACATCTGTCATGGATATCACTCACCCAATCCACGTCTACTAGCATAGCATGGCATAATAAGCAAACGTAGAAGTAACTCCCAAAGGTTTGATAATAAACAGGTAATAGGTACTACCTCATCTACTTCCCATCCCACAATTTAATTAGATCCTAATCATGCAATGTGTGAGGATTGATCTAATGCAATAAAACTGGGTAGTAGAAAAGGTATGATCAAAGTGTTACTTGCCTTGCTGATGATCCGCGAAACCTAACGATTCGAAGTAACAGGCGGCACACTCCGGGTATTCTATCGCAGACAAACAAACACGCATACAATAAGTACTCATCTAATGCACGGGTAAAACTCAAATAAGAGATCTAACCAGAAAGTTCAACTTAAGAACTCCGGTTGGCAAAAAGAATCAAATCGAACGAAGCAACGAAAGTCAAACGGCGAAAGAAAACAACTTCGTTCTAGTAATCTGGATCTAGGGAAAATTTTACAGTAGCAAAACCTTGTTTAAGTTGATTAAACGGATAGAGGGTTTCGAGACGAATCCCTAGGCGCTTGAATCGCCTGATTCCGATAAACGAGTGAAAAGTTAAACTAAAACGAAAATCGGATCAGGAATCGCGATCAGAAAAATCGCGGATTTAATCCGAGAAAAAGAAAAACGACGAACGCCGAATTTTTTTTCTCTTTTTTTTCAGCATGGAAAATGAGGCGCGACGAACCTCGGGCAGCGGGATCGTCGGCGGCGGCGGCTCCGGCGGCGCGCATGGATCAAGGCGGTGCTGATGGGCTGGGGCGGCTCGGGGCGGTGCTATTTAAAGGATGCCCCCTGGCGGTGTCCCGCTCGGGTACGGCCCGAAGTCGGTTCGTTTTTTTAATTATTCTGCTCGGAAGAAAAAATAAAAAGAAATACTAAACGGACTCCAAAAGTTCCGAAATAAATTTTCACGGGCTTCTAAAATCAAGCCGCACAAGGTGAACATTTATTTGGGCCCTAAATGCAATTTTGAAAAACGCACTTTTTTCCTAAATTCAAATAAAACGCCGAAAAACTCCAAAATAAAATCTTATTTGATTTTATTATTAAATCCTCAATATTTCTTTATTTTGGGAAAGTCATTTTATTCCCTCTCTCATATTTTTGTAATAGAAATAATTGATGATAAAATAAATAAAATCAAATGATCCTATTCTCAAAATTTGAGAGAACTCAAATATGAAAATAACGAAATCCCCAACTCTCTCCGTGGGTCATTGAGTTGCGTAGAGTTTCTAGGATCAACCAGAATGCAAAATAAAATAAAATATGATATGCATGATGCTCTAATGTATAACATTCCAAATTGAAAATTTGGGATGTTACAAACCTACCCCCTTAAGATGAATCTCGCCCTCGAGATTCGGGTTGGCTAGAAAATAGGTGAGGGTGGTCTTTGAGCAAATCTTCCTCTCGCTCCCAGGTGGCTTCATCCTCCGTGTGGTGGCTCCACTGAACTTTGCAAAACTTGATAACCTTGCTGCGAGTAACTCGGCTGGCAAACTCGAGAATCTTAATTGGTTTCTCCTCGTAGGTCAAATCGTTATCCAACTGAATAGTTTCCAAAGGCACTGTGTCTCTCAACGGTATGTCAGCCATCTCCGCGTGACATTTCTTTAACTGAGAAACGTGGAACACATCATGTACTCCTGACAATCCTTCGGGCAATTCCAACTTGTAGGCCACTTCTCCCATACGCTCCAAAACTCGATATGGTCCTACAAATCGTGGTGCTAACTTCCCTTTAACTCCAAAACGCTTTGTTCCCCGAAGTGGAGATACTCGAAGATAAGCTCTGTCTCCGACTTCGTAAACTGTCTCCTTGCGTTTAGAATCTGCATAACTCTTCTGTCTGGACTGGGCTACCTTGAGCCTATCGCGAATCAACTTCACCTTCTGTTCAGACTCTTTAATCAAGTCAGGTCCAAACAACTGGCGGTCTCCAACTTCGTCCCATGACAACGGTGTCCTGCACCTCCTTCCGTACAGAGCTTCGAAAGGGGCCATCTTCAAACTGGTTTGGTAACTGTTGTTGTAAGAGAACCCTGCATATGGCAAATTATCGTCCCAACTAGATCCATAATCTAGCGCACAAGCTCTCAGCATATCCTCCAAAATCTGATTGACTCTCTCGGTCTGTCCATCTGTCTGTGGATGAAAAGCTGTACTGAATTCTAGCCTGGTTCCCAAAGTTTCATGCAACTGCTTCCAGAACTTTGAGGTAAACTGGGTTCCTCTATATGACACGATACTCCTTGGAACTCCATGCAAACATACGATCCTGGTCATGTATATCTTTGCCAACTTAGCACTGGTATAAGTGGTCTTTACTGGGATGAAATGAGCTACTTTCGTCAATCGATTAACTACAACCCAAATCGAGTCATAGCCTGAACGAGTCCTGGGCAATCCCGTGATAAAATCCATGCCTAGCTTATCCCACTTCCATTCGGGTATCGGCAATGGTTGTAACAATCCTGCTGGCTTCTGATGCTCTGCCTTTACTCTCTGACATACATCACAAACTGCTACATACTCCGCAATATCCTTCTTCATTCCGGTCCACCAGAAAATATCCTTCAAATCCAGATACATCTTGGTATTTCCTGGGTGAATTGAATACGGTGAGTCGTGTGCCTCTTGCAAAATCAACTTCCTGATCTCCGGGTCATTGGGCACATAAACGCGGTCTTCAAACCATAGGGTGTCGTGCTCATCCTCACGAAATCCTTTAGCTTTTCCTTTGCTCAGTTTCTCCTTTATAGCGGCAATCTCTTTGTCAGCTTTCTGAGCTTCCCTGATTTTATCCATCAAGGTTGACTGAATCTCCAATGCTGCTACATAGCCTCTCGGAACTATTTCCAAACATAGTTCACGAAGATTTTCTGCTAACTCCTTGGTATTTCTCCCGTCATTAACGTATTGACATGGCTCTTACGGCTTAATGCGTCAGCTACTACATTAGCCTTTCCGGGGTGATAATGCAATTTCATATCATAATCCTTGATAAGCTCCAACCATCTCCTTTGTCTGAGATTTAACTCCTTCTGTGTGAAAATGTACTTCAAACTCTTATGATCCGTGTACACCTCACAATGGTTTCCAATGAGAAAATGTCTCCATGTTTCAATGCATGCACTACGGCTGCTAACTCCAAATCATGCGTGGCATAATTCAACTCATGAGGCTTCAGTTGTCTTGAGGCATATGAAACAACTCTCCCTTCCTGCATAAGCACTGCTCCAAGTCCTCGACGTGAAGCGTCGCAATACACCTCATAATCCTTGGTCTGGTCTGGCAAAATCAACACTGGTGAGGTAACCAAACGTTTCTTCAACTCCTGGAAACTAGCCTCACATTCCTCTGTCCATATGAACTTGGTATCTTTCTTCAACAACTCAGTCATAGGCTTCGCAATCTTTGAGAAATTCTCAATAAATCTCCGGTAGTATCCTGCGAGTCCAAGAAAACTCCGGATCTCTCCAACTGTTGTTGGGGCTTCCCACTTGGTCACGGTTTCAACTTTAGCGGGATCTACTGCTATACCTTCTCCAGATATAACATGTCCGAGGAATCCTACTTCCTTCAACCAAAACTCACATTTGCTGAACTTGGCATATAATTGATGTTCTCTGAGCTTTCCAAGTACCAAACGCAAATGCTCCTTATGCTCCTCTTCATTCTTCGAATAAACCAGGATATCATCAATGAACACTACGACGAACTTATCCAAAAACTCCATAAACACTTTGTTCATCATGTTCATAAAATAGGCAGGTGCGTTAGTCAGACCAAATGACATAACGGTATACTCATACAGCCCATACCTGGTGGTAAAAGCTGTCTTCGGAATATCCTGTTCTCGAATCTTCAACTGGTGGTATCCTGATCGCAGATCGATCTTGGAAAATACCTTAGCTCCTTGCAATCGATCAAACAGATCGTTGATCATTGGTAGTGGGTACTTGTTCTTGATCGTTACTTCATTCAATCCTCGATAATCAACAACCATCCTTAACGATCCATCCTTCTTCTCCACTAGAAGTACTGGCGATCCCCAAGGCGAAGAACTTGGGCGAATATATCCCTTATCCAGTAACTCCTTAATCTGCTTCTTAATTTCCACCAAATCCTTTGCTGGCATCCTATATGGTCTCTTTGATATTGGCCCTGTGCCTGGCAATAGCTCAATCAAAAACTCAATATCTCTATCCGGTGGCATGCCTGGCAACTCCTCTGGAAATACATCAGGGAAATCCCTTACCACTGGTACTTCCTCCTGCACAACTCCTGTTAGGCAATTTACTTGAGTCCTCTTTGGCACATGCCGGGATACATACTTGATCCTTCTCCCTTCTGGGGTGGTAAGCAAAATTGACTTACTAGCACATTCAATATTCCCTTCATACTTTGATAACCAATCCATGCCTAATATCACATCCAATCCTTGAGATTCCAATACTATTAGGTCTGAGGGAAAAACATAGTTACCAATCCTTAATGGTAACCGATCACACCATAGACTAGCCACATACTCTGCTCCGGGCGAGGTTACTAACATGGGTGACCTAAGGGCTTGGGTTGGTAGGTTATACTTATCCACAAATCCCCTTGAGATGTATGAATGCGATGCACCAGTATCAAAAAGAACGAGTGCAGTAAATGACTTAACCAAAAACTTACCTATTACTGCATCGGGCTGAGCTTCAACCTCCTCCACGCTAACGTGGTTCACCTGTCCCCTGTTGAAAGGGTTCGGCTTCTTCCCAGAACTTCCATTGCTTCCATTTTGGCCTTCAGGACATTCATTGGCATAATGTCCGGTCTTCGAACACTTAAAGCAAGTGACTTGGCTTAGGTCCTTCTTGGCTGGGGTTGAGGGTTGGTGCGGTTCTGGCCGTTGCTTCCTCCATTGCCATTACCATTCTTGGTGCCATTGTGATTGTGCGAGCTACCTCCTCCATGGGTATGCTGAAAATGTCCTCCCGGTCTAGGGGTAAAACGTGGCTTCTGCTGAGCTCCTGAATTGTACTTTCCTTGTCCATACTTCCTCTTGCGATTCTCAATTTGCTGCTGCTTCCCTTCAATCATAAGAGCACGATCTACCAACTCCTGGTAGTTGTTGAAGGTGGCTACCATCAACTGCATGCTCAACTCATCATTCAGTCCTTCCAGAAACTTCTCCTGCTTAGCTGCATCCGTAGCGACGTCATCTGGGGCATAACGTGCTAACTTACTAAATTCCTCCACATACTGGCCAACTGTCCTTCCTCCTTGGCGCAAGTTGCGAAACTCACGCTTCTTCATGGCCATAGCTCCTGCTGAAACATGTGCAGTACGAAAAGCCTGCTGAAACTGGTCCCATGTGACAGTGTCGACTGGGAAAGTGGCTGTGAAATTCTCCCACCATGATGCTGCGGGTCCTTCTAACTGATGTGCGGCAAACTTCACCTTCTCCGCATCTGTGCATCCTGCTGTGGTCAACTCCCTAGCTGTCTTGCGGAGCCAATCATCTGCTACTATCGGCTCGGTGCTACTGGAAAACACCGGCGGATTCAGCCTAAGAAAACGGGCTAAGTGGTCAACAGGTGGTGGTGGTGGTGGTGGGTTGTTGTTGTTGTTCCCCTGATTCTGATTCTGGACTAGCAACTGCATCAATGTGTTCTGCTGCTGGATCAACTGGGTGAGCTCCGGTGGAAAGGCAAATCCGGGGTCACGTCTCAGAGGCATCTGAGGGTTTAGAAAAGATGAGATATAAGAATAGAGGGGGTCTAAAGAGAAAACACTACCCATATGCACATGAGGCAAAACAAACAATTCACTTCAATCAATCAAACAAGGGCATACAATCGATCTATCTATCGCAAAAGTGCTCGGACTACTATATTTACATGGTGGACTACTACTACTGATGAGGTGGTCTACTAGAAATATTCTTCGGTTGCAGACTCCATGATATCTGCTCCAGCTTCATCAACATAGTCATCATCGCTACTATCTGCTTCCGAGTCGGTGCCGTCGATGATGATGTAGTCTTCCGGGCTAATCTCCTGAGGTTCTTCGTCTTCATCTACTGGCGTAGGGCCTCCCATAAATATTCCAATCTTCTTGATCAGGTCGTCATTCTTCACCACCAATACTTCAATTTCCTCTTCATAATCTTCACGTGTAGCCTTGAGTTCTTCCTCCAGTTCCTTGATTCTAGTCTTTGCCTTCTTCAGATCTATCATGTCGGCGCACATCTGGTTCTCCTGTCGTCGAATGTGCTGGTTTAGCTCCTGGATAAAAGTTGCGATTGATCTATCCTTCCTGGTGCTGATCATCTCCCAGTGTTCATCTCGGCGCCCACAAATCTGGTAGATAGTATCCTTGAGATCCTTGCGGTAGACTTCTCCAATGCGTCCCATGGCAATGTGAGCTACCATGCACTTTCCTAGATTCCAAGTTGGTGCATCAAAAGAAAATTCTATGGGCTCAGTGACTGGCATGAACGTCCTTCCTGGAACTTGAACTTGAATCATCCAGCGCTCTTCTTCAGGTAAAGTGGCGTTGTAGGTTCCCGTGAAGCTTGGTACTCCTATATTCAGGTATCTAGTGACTTCCTTCAAGTGGCGTCCAAAGGGTGTATCTTCATCCGGTTGTGTGAACTTGTTCCTTGCATCCGCCATCCTAAAGAGTAGAAAAGATGAGAGGTCAGAAGAAAAGAGAGTGAATAGTGATCTAGGTCTTGTGCTTAGTGGTTGTGTCCTACAGTCAGCGTGTGCTCTGATACCATCTCTGTAGCGACCAGACCTCAAACAGTCTGATCTCTGTGCTCCGGTGTCATCCCTGGATCAGTAATGCTGACACCACACAGTACTCGGAGGATTTATAGCAGAGTAGCAATCACACACTTATTACATCGAGTGTCTCAAAAGAGAACTTATTACAATAAATATGGCTTAAGGCCATCTAATAACGATAACAGCGGAAGGCTTGGAAGATAAGTGAGTCCATCAACTCCAACGGCATCACTGAGTATAGAACCACGACCTAAAAACTCCTTAATCGTCGTCTGAAAAGTCTGCAACATTAACATTGCAGCCCGAAAACGGGTCAGCACATGGAATATGCTGGCAAGGTAACACATAGAGAGTAATGGAATGAAACAGCTATACTATATGCATATTTGGCTGGTGGAAAGCTCTATGGTTACAGTTTTGCGTAAAGCCAATTTTTCCCTACTTCAAAGGAATAAAATTTAATTACTATCATGGTAGTTGTTAAACATTGAGAATGGTTGACAGCATTCTCAATCCCAATTAAGCATCATCATTAAACATAACCCAACAAAATTAATTTAGAGTAACATGTTGAGATTCACATGATAATCCAGGTACTAGATACTCAAGATGTCCATAACCGGGGACACGGCTAACCATGATTAGTTTATTACACTCTGCAGAGGTTTGCGCACTTTTCCCCACAAGACTCGATCGCCTCCGTTTGGTTTCTCGCACTACATGGTGTTTGAGAAGACGGATGACCGAGACATAGTCTTTCAGAAGCGCTAGCACCTTACGATGGGTAGACCGTACCACCTACATCCCCTACATCTGCTAGTCTACCACTGTAAGAGTTCGCACGACTTAGTCAACTATGCTAGAGCCCATAATAGCTTGTGGTTTCACACGGAAGTTTCTAGTATGAATAGTCTCATGACCCCTTTGAGCCTGGGTGGCGGTCCAAAAGAAAACAGGCAAGTCCTGGAATACCCAGGTGCCTCAATCCACCCAGATGTGTGTTTAAGTTGCCACCTTAGATAAACCATTAATTAACAATCTCACATCTGTCATGGATATCACTCACCCAATCCACGTCTACTAGCATAGCATGGCATAATAAGCAAACGTAGAAGTAACTCCCAAAGATTTGATAATAACAGGTAATCGGTACTACCTCATCTACTTCCCATCCCACAATTTAATTAGATCCTAACCATGAAATGTGTGAGGATTGATCTAATGCAATAAAACTGGGTAGTAGAAAAGGTATGATCAAAGTGTTACTTGCCTTGCTGATGATCCGTGAAACCTAATGATTCGAAGTAATAGGCGGCGCACTCCGGGTATTCTATCATAGATAAGCATACAATAAGTACTCATCTAATGCACAGGTAAAACTCAAATAAGAGATCTAACCAGAAAGTTCAACTTAAGAACTCCGGTTGGCAAAAAGAATCAAATTGAACGAAGCAACGAAAGTCAAACGGCGAAAGAAAACAACTTCGTTCTAGTAATCTGGATCTAGGGAAAATTTTACAGTAGCAAAACCTTGTTTAAGTTCATTAAACAGATAGAGGGTTTCGAGGCGAATCCCTAGGCGCTTGAATCGCCTGATTCCGATAAACGAGCGAAAAGTTAAACTAAAACGAAAATCGGATCAGGAATCGCGATCAGAAAAATTGCGGATTTAATCTGAGAAAAAGAAAAACGATGAACGCCGAATTTTTTTTCTCTTTTTTTTCGGCACGGAAAACGAGGCGCGACGAACCTCGGGCGGCGGGATCGTCGTCGTCGTCGGCGGCGGCTTCGGCGGCGCGCGCGGATCAAGGCGGGGCTGATGGGCTGGGGTGGCTCGGGGCGGCGCTATTTAAAGGCTGCCCCCGGGCGGTGTCCCGCTCGGGTACGGCCCGAAGTCGGTTCATTTTTTTTAATTATTCCGCTCGGTAGAAAAAATAAAAAGAAATACTAAACGGACTTCAAAAATTCCAAAATAAATTTTCACGGGCTTCTAAAATCAAGCCGCACAAGGTGAACATTTATTTGGTCCCTAAATGCAATTTTGAAAAACGCACTTTTTTCCTAAATTCAAATAAAACACCGAAAAACTCCGAAATAAAATCTTATTTGATTTTATTATTAAATCCTCAATATTTGTTTATTTTGGGAAAGTCATTTTATTCCCTCTCTCATATTTTTGTAATGGAAATAATTGATGATAAAATAAATAAAATCAAATGATCCTATTCTCAAAATTTGAGAGAACTCAAATATGAAAATAACGAAATCCCCAACTCTCTCCGTGGGTCATTGAGTTGCGTAGAATTTCTAGGATCAACCAGAATGCAAAACAAAATATTATATGCATGATGCTCTAATGTATAACATTCCAAATTGAAAATTTGGGATGTTACAAAGCGGGAATGCTGCTTGTGCATCCAATTCCATAAACCCCAAAGTTATTCCATATGAGTCCACCATACCTACCTATATACGGTATCTACCTGCTGTTCCAAGTAAATTTGTATGTGCCAAACTCTAAACCTTCAAATAAACATTCTGTTTTGTATGCTCGAATAGCTCATGTATCAACTAGGGCTATCTGTATCTTCCATGCTAGGCGGGTTATTCTCAAGAGGAGTGGACTCCGCTCTTCACTCACGAGAAAACGGCTGGTCACCGGGATGCCCAGTCCCATGCTTTATGCAAATCAAATCAAAATAACTGCAAACAAAACTCCCCGGGACTCTTGTTAGTTGGAGGCACTCATTGTTTCGAGCAAGCCATGGATTGGTGCTTGTTGGTGGATGGGGAGTATAAACTTTACCATTCTGTTTGGGAACCGCCTATAATGTGTGTAGCATCGAAGATATCGAGATCTCTCAATTGTTATGTTGATAATGAAAGTATACTGCTCAAAATATTATTCATATCTATTTCAAAACCGAGCTCTGGCACCTCTACAAATCCCTGCTTCCCTCTGCGAAGGGCCTATCTATTTACTTTTATGTTGAGTCATCACCCTCTTATTAAAAAGCACCAGTTGGAGAGCACCGCTGTCATTTGCATCCATTACTGTTAGTTTACATTGAGTATGACTTGACTGGATCTCTTTTACCATGAATTACAATGTCTAGTCAGTCCTTGATCTTTAAAGGTGCTCTGCATTTATGTTTTGTGGTCTCAGAAAGGGCTAGCGAGATACCATCTTGTTATATCATATCATGATTGTTTTGAGAAAGTGTTGTCATCCGAGATTTATTATTATTGCTCGCTAGTTGATTATGTCATTGATATGAGTAAATATGAGACCTAAGTGTTATTGTGAATATGGTTAGTTCATAATCTTTGCTGAAAACCTGAATGCTGGCTTTACATATTTACAACAACAAGAGCAAACAGAGTTTGTAAAAGTTTTTCTTTATCACTTTCAATTTATCAACTGAATTGCTTGAGGACAAGCAAAGGTTTAAGCTAGGGGGAGTTGATACGTCTCCACCGTATCTACTTTTCCAAACACTTTTGCCCTTGTTTTGGACTCTAACTTGCATGATTTGAATGGAACTAACCCGGACTGACGCTGTTTTCAGCAGAATTGCCATGGTGTTATTTTTGTGCAGAAATAAATGTTCTCGGAATGACCTGAAAATCAACAGAGAATTATTTTGGAATATATAAAAAATACTGGAAGAAAGATCCACGCCAGGGGCCCACACCCTATCCACGAGGGTGGGGCGCGCCCTACCCCCTGGGCGCGCCCCCCTGCCTCGTGGGCCCCCTGACGCTCCACCGACCTCAACCTTGACTCCATATATTCACTTTCGGGGAGAAACAAATCAGAGAGAAGGATTCATCATGTTTTACGATACGAAGCCGCCGCCAAGCCCTAAACTCTCTCGGGAGGGCTGATCTGGAGTCCGTTCGGGGCTCCGGAGAGGGGAATCCGTCGCCATCGTCATCATCAACCTTCCTCCATCACCAATTTCATGATGCTCACCGCCGTGCGTGAGTAATTCCATCGTAGGCTTGCTGGACGGTGATGGGTTGGATGAGATTTATCATGTAATCGAGTTAGTTTTGTTAGGGTTTGATCCCTAGTATCCACTATGTTCTGAGATTAATGTTGCGATGACTTTGCTATGCTTAATGCTTGTCACTAGGGCCCGAGTGCCATGATTTCGGATCTGAACCTATTATGTTTTCATCAATATATGAGAGTTCTTGATCCTATCTTGCAAGTCTATAGTCACCTACTATGTGTTATGATCTGGCAACCCCGAAGTGACAATAATCGGGACCACTCCCGGTGATGACCGTAGTTTGAGGAGTTCATGTATTCACTATGTTTTAATGCTTTGGTGTGGTACTCTATTAAAAGGAGGCCTTAATATCTCTTAGTTTCCAATAGGACCCCGCTACCACGGGAGGGTAGGACAAAAGATGGCATGCAAGTTCTTTTCCATAAGCACGTATGACTATATTCGGAATACATGCCTACATTACATTGATGAACTGGAGCTAGTTCTGTGTCACCCTAGGTTATGGCTGTTATATGATCGATCGCATCCGGCATAATTCTCTATCACCGAAACATTACCTACGAGCTTTTCATATATCGTTCTTCGCTTATTTACTTTCCCGTTGCTACTGTTACAATCACTACAAACACCAAAAAATATTACTTTTGCTACCGTTACTTCTGCTACCGTTACCACTACTATCATATTATTTTGCTACTAAATACTTTGCTGCAGATATTAAGTTATCCCGGTGTGGTTGAATTTACAACTCAACTACTAATACTTGAGAATATTCTTTGGCTCCCCTTGTGTCGAATCAATAAATTTGGGTTGAATACTCTACCCTCGAAAACTGTTGCCATCCCCTATACTTGTGGGTCATCAGACGACGACACCGATGAAGCGAGCGGACGCGATGAAAGGATCCTGGTCCGGCGCCATGGATGAGAGACGTCCATCTCTTGCAGTGGACGACGGGGTAGCGGCTCCGGCAAGGTGGAGGATGGGGTGGCGGACGGAGGAGGCTGGCCGCAGTGGGGAGGTTGTTGTGGCGCCGACGGTGTATGAATGGGGAAATGGAGGGGGAGGGGGATCTCAAACTTTGGGACGCGCTTGTCTGAAATGTGGGAAAGCTACGAACTTATCCCCCGTTTAAAATTTCGAACGTCACGTCGGTTGGGGATAGGACGGTAATCTCGCATCTCCCAAATATTTGCCGGTAGCGATTTCGGGCGAGGAGAGGGTGTTTTGCCGCCCACGGTTGGTGCCCACGGTGTATGAACGGGGCTGACAGGTAGGGCGGTTGTGCCACGTCTGAGGGACGTTACACATCTGCCCCTATTTAAAATATTTGCCTACATCGATTTCAGGCGAAGAGAGTTTGTTTTACCGCCCACCGTGTATGAATGGGGAAATGGAGGGAGAGACACATGTATTTCGGACGAGCTTGAATCAAATGTGTTTTGCCGCCCACGTTTGGCGCCCACCGTGTCTGAATGGGCTCAGAGGCGGCCGTGTCACGTCTGATTGAAGTTACAAGTCTACCCCTATCAACAGCAGTGTAAATTCGGTCGATAAGGATGTCAAAGTGTCAGGGGTAGATAGCAATTTCCATCTCGCAAACACTTGCTTTGGGCAGCCCACAACTGATAGTGGGTGTTTAACCACTTCATTCAAAACTTGGAGAATTAGCATTTACGTTTTCCCTGGGCCCTGGCAACTAAATTCGAATCCAATTTGTATTCAATTGCGAATATCCACCGATAATTCTATGTTTTGTTATTTGTTTCTTCAAAACCACAACAAAGATTTATTCCACCTTTATATATGATTTTGATTTAGAAATGCCGTGATCTTTGAATTCAGTAGGTTGGATACACTTTGAGTCAAACAGTTATTTCATCCAATGCAATATGCTCACACGAAAAACAGTTCACCTTATGTCAATCATACAAGTACTTAGGATTACCTCGCCTAAAAAATTCAGATCATTACAACACATGGACAACATAGGGGGTCTCTTACAACATAATCCATTCAGAGACATGACACAACATGCAAGTACAATAATCTATTGACAATTTCAACTGGTATCTAAAGAAGAACTGGGATTACCTTGGGCTTTAGATAGCAGAAACAGCAGGACCTCCTCCGTCTTCAAATGCAACATTCATACTTCCTCCACTTCTTGGGTTGCTTGCATAATGTGAGCAGCTAATTGCATAATTTCCAGCCTCAAGATCAAGATTACCTCATTCATGGCAGCCACACCATCTCTTTTTGCCTCTAGTAGAGCCTCAAGAACTATAATATATGTGCTTAGACTGCTCTCCGGTGGTGTTTCCTCTGAACTGCTACCATCTCGTAACATGGATGGCGCACTGCCTCCACAAATAGATTCTGGGGTTGTACATTGTGTCCTAGTGTGAACGGCATCCTGAAAGGTTTCCGCTGGACATAAGTAAGAGATAGTTATCGCATGATCCAGGCAGTAAGCTTACATGGTAAATGACATACGGATTATTGCCGAGCATGGCAAGCTATATTTAAATGGTTCAAAGGAGCATTAGCCGAAAATAAATTAAAATGGTAACATGAAACTAGGGATGTAAGTGGCAAATAAACGACATCCGTCAGTCCCATCTAGTTAGTTTTTGCTAGCTCCCTAGTTCGTTTTCCTCAAAAAAAACAAAAACTCTTTTGAAGTATCATACCCGTAGTGGACTTTAATCGGGATTAAACGGGACCCAGTTGACATCCCTAGTTGAAAGGGAGTGTACCACCGCTATATTTAAGTTGCCAATGCATCTAAGCATTTCAAATAATTTGAGAAAGCACTTAACAATGTGGCCTCATATAAACTACGAAGATAGTCTTGTGATGAAGTTCAGAGGAAAAGTTAAGGACTCAAATGAACTAGGCATGCATTTCTTTATGATAGTACAACAGGCACTGTTGACATATTGGCCAACTCAGGTATAGCCTAACAAGTTACAAGCAAGCATTGAAATCAAGCAATACAACAAAGCAGACAACTGAACTATTTGCAATTCTGTAGGATTACAGGTTGAGGCCACAAGCTAAGAAAGCAGCCCACACACATTACATTTCACATTTACTAAAACACACTGGCTTACCATATGTTGCTGTGAAGCCTTGCTGCTGTTGCAATGTTCTTTGAAGATATCGTCAGCATCCCGTGGTTGCAAATCTAGTTGTTGTAGTTTATTCTGCACCCTCTATTTAGGTAAAATTAATTTTAATCACATGCACTGGTTCGAATTGATCATCAATGGTTCATCTAAACAAATGAAAGAAGGGTGTGTGCTTACACAACAATATATATGCTTCTCTATTTTTATGCTTGTTTGAGGTGCCAGCCCCAAAAGAACAAATATTTTGCTTGATGGGGTTGGCAGCTCCATAATTAATAGAAGCATCAAATTAGTCATGCAACTTGGGAAGATCAAGAACACACACAAAAGTAATGAACAGAGGCTCGGAGCAGTGATGTAATAGCTAGCATCAGAAAATGTAGGGTAAAATGAACAAAAAGCAGCAGAACCACATGCTAGTTTGCTGATGTGTAATTAAGCATAGAGAACATGAAGCAGTCTGATGGAACCAACATGTGGCATTAGAACAACACAATTATCATAAATATAGCATGCAAGAAGTAAAATAGTAGGCAGTGATATCTAGGAAGTACAATAATACTTAGGACAAACCTAAAGCATATGTAATTTAGCACATGTAACATGTTCACTGCTAGAAGTATGGCCCTACAGGTACAAGCAGAATAATGCGTCTCATGAAAAATTGAATGATGCCCTAAAGAAATTCAAAGGTGCGGTGCTTATGCTAATAAAGTGAACGTAGGCGCCTGGCGTTGGATAATAGTACCTGATTCTCGGTGGTGTATGGGTATCGTTGTCATACTTGATAGCTAAGGATCGTCGATGGTGCTTGTGTTGTGGTTGAGTTTGGGCCAACTGTCGCCGTTGCTGAAGCGGCTCCGGTGCTTCGGTTGCGGCGCCCTCGTCATACAAGAAAGCTCATCTGTGGTAAGTGAACAACTGCACGATAAAGAAGAGAAAAACCGAAGGAGTACAAATCGAAATAACTTGATGAGGCTGCGGCGTTAGTAAAGTAGGGCCGATGGAGTTGAATATGGCGTCCGTGTAGCGGGTCCGGTGCAATGGACGGAGGCTTCGGCGGGCACGGTGTACGGTGCATTTGGTGAGGCGGATCTGTTGCGGCGGATAAGGGCTTGTATGAAGGGCCAGCGATGGGGTGGACGAGAGAGTCAGTGAAGGGCCTACATTGTGGTGGACGAGGGTGCCAGTTAAGCAGATCCGGTGGGGTGGACCATGATGGTGGTCAAGGAGATTTGGAGCGGTGGACAAGCCAGTCGGTGAAGCGGCTTCGGTGAAGTGGTGAGTTGGCAGTTGGGGGTTCCAAGGTGCAGAAGGTAGATCTGGCAGGGTGTGAGGTCCACTGCTGCGGCGGAGGACTAGATTCGGCGGCTTGCCGTGGTTGGGGGGCAGTCTGGGAGGGGAAGGGGAGGGGCTCTGGGGAAGAATGTTGGGGGCAAAGAGGGGAAAACAATGGAGTTACCAAAGCAACCCTTTTCCGTTCATGTGGCGGGGGTAAAACAGGAATATCGCAGGGCTAAACTTTTGGGCGCGAGATATTTCGATGTGAGCGGGAAGTTTGAAAGCTTTTGGTGCCTGAAATTAGAAGTGTTCTGCTCTTGTACAGCCGACTATGATGTCATGGCCGAGAATTTATTTGTTTTGCATGCAAAAAAGTGCAAGTTTTGAAAGTCAATGTCTCCAACTCGAAACTTAGATTGTCCATTCAATTCAAATATTGAGCTAGTACAAGCAAATACCATCATGCGGTCAAATTCAAATGAAATTCCAAATGTGTTTATCCTAAATATGATGACAAAAGCAAAAATGTGTATGCGTATGAATAAAGTGGATGATTATAAAGTTTGAACATGCATTTATGTGTATATCTCTAGGTTTGATATATGAATTTGAAATCATGAAATCCCAGCTTAAAAAATGCACCTCCATTTAAATTAATTACAAAAGCTAATGATGGAGGCGAATTCCAAAATTCCAATCTTAGGTTTGTAATTCTGGTACATCAACGTATTTCACGCATGTTCAAAAGTATCGTTATCTCATAGTCCAAACTGTGAAACAAATTGATCAACCATGAGTGCACACACTATTGACCATATATATCTCAATTACACTAAAGTCCCTCATATATAGACACCTAACTCATTATCTGAAGCCAACCCCCTACCTCCACCCCTTCTGTCGCCCCCACCCCCCGACACACACGCTGTTCTCTCCCCCAGACACGAACACACGATCACATTAACACCCCCCTCTCTTCTAAAGTCTGAACCCAATATAGGTCTCTTATCACTTTGTCTCTCAGGCATGCACATATCTCTTCCCCCACTCTCCAAGTCTTCCGGCATATCTGTTTACCAAGCACACACACTATGTAGAGTGTATCTTTCCCATACACACACAACATCGCCCCCAAACATCTATCTCCCTAGTTATGTGGTCCTCGCACACTCACCTCACACACCACCCCCACTGCAAACAAGCACACTTTGTCTCCTTGTGCACCACTCTCCTCTTTCTATCTCTCCCACATGCGGACCCGCCCCAGCTCCTTCCCTGTATACATATATGTCGTGACTCTTTCCATAGCTCCCTAACGTATCATCGTTCTCAATCTCACACGTTGTTCTCTACACCATCTATTCTAGATCTCTCATGAAGTCCCTATCACACACATGATGACTCGCTTCCCTTGCATCTCCGTACATAGGCCAATTTCGAACAACATCAACATTGTCTCCCAACTATACGCCACTTATGGACACAAACGACCCCTCTCTCCCCCCTCTTTTCCTCTCTCTCTCTCTCTCTCTCTCTCTCTCTCTCTCTCTCTCTCTCTCTTGCTCTCACACCCTCTCCCACACACACTCGATGTCTCTTCCAAATAGTCTGCTCCCCGCCCGCACCCATGCTACCCCGCTACTACACATGCCTTTGTCTCTCTTTGACACACATGTCACACCATTCCCCCTTCACTTATACTAAGTTTACATCATTAGTGGTCTCTCTACTCCACATACACACACTCCTTCTCACACACAAACGCGCGCACAAACACACACAAACACCCATCTAGCTATCTGGATCCTTCTTTTAAGACACACACCCTTGCATATTCTCCACAGCTCTAGATATGTATATATACCCCCCTCTCTAGCTCAGATGCACACCAAAATTTTCCATCCCTCTAACTCACACATCTCTCCCCATGTCCACATGTGTATCTCACACACTCACTCTCTGATTATGTCTATGTGTCTCCACGTTACACAAGACAAAGCCCCATGTACATGTCTCTCTCTATCCTCCACACACATAGACACAAAGAATCTCTTATCATTGCCTCAGTCTCTAGACATATCACACACGCACTCTCTCTTTCTCTCTCTCTCTCTCTCTCTCTCTCTCTCTCTCGCAAACACGCTTAACAAGGGTTTCCCCGTGAATAACTTACCATCTATTCATCAACAGTCCTGGCAGTATGGCGAACACGAGACATGAAAAAGAATAGATCTACATACGCGTAGACCACCTAGTATTACTACTAGGACTAGAGCAAGCCGAAAGCGCGCCGCCGTCCCCCCTCCTTATTGGCGACGGGAAAACCGTTGTTTTACACAGTCGAGAAGTCATTGTGCTAAGGCCCCACATGCTGAGGCATTGAATAGAATGTAGATCCTAGTTTACGGAAACAAGTATCGATAATACATTTGTATCTCCATACTTATATTTCTTCTCTTATAAAAACCCCGAGTTGGTGATGATGGTATGCGTTCCATCTTGCAATAGCCTGTCCGATCTATATCTGACAGATGGAAATTAAACTAAAAGATACCCGCACCTCTCTCCACATTTGTAGACAAGGCCTTCCCTCGTTCATCCTTATCTCCAACAACCTCATTGTTGAGCAATTAAAAAAGGAAGCCTCTGGAACAAACTGGCCTGGTGGCCACTACCGGCGTCCTCCATCCCCTTGCCTCCGCTCAGTCCGATCACCAATCACCACCACGCCCCACTCCTCTTCACCTTATCTCCTCTTTCTCGAGATAACATTAGTTTTTACGCATGGGATTACTCTTGCATGGGTCAATCACAAAAAGTGTTTTATAAAAATATGCATCTTGATGTTCCGTGCAATGCACAGACATCTTGCTAGTACTCCTACAAAAGACTAAGTTGGTGATGATGGTGTGTGTGCCATCCGTCATTTCTGACCATTAGATCTACATCTAACGACTGTGAGGTAAGTTGTTGCCTTTTCTCACCAACATCCCACTTCTCTTCCAATTTGCGGAAAAACCCCATAATTAGTATCTTAAAACCAACCACACCCCTCCCTCACCTCACTAAAACAGCCCAAGGAATATTTTCCGATTGAAACACAACATATCTCTAGTAATATATGTGTATCAAAATTAGAGTGTTTTGTATCAATTTTGTGAATAAGTATTATTCTAATTACGATCTGTTGCAACGCACGTGAACATTGCTAGTATTTCCAACCATTACAAAAAATGCTAGTATTTCCATAGTTTCGAGTTTTCCATCAAGATATTAGTCACTCATGGTTGATATTTACTTTCAATCATGTACACATAGGAACTATGTAACTAGCCTTGCTTATTGGCTTCCAAAGCTTAACTTTCACTCCTACTTACAATATGTAGAGTATTTAACGAAAAACTACCACTTTCAACCAGCCCTAGGAATAAACTATTGTACAAAAAATAGCAAAAACATACCCAAAATTTCTTAATCCGTGCCAAAAAGTACTACCTAGTGCCGATTAGGCTTGTTTAAACCCGTTTATGACAGGGTTGGCCCACACGTCCGTGCTGATGAGGCAGCTTAAACCAACACATTTTGTTTGACCGTTGACACGAGGGACCCACATCTGACCTTCTATCCTGTTATATTCCCCCTCAAATCATTATTTTCCTCAACATTACTTCAAACAGTACTGATGCATGTTCGTCGGTAGCACCGATGATGAGGGAGTTGGCCGCCGCTCCGCCGGACGGGCCGGACACCGCACTAGCCTCCGCACGGGTTGGCGGGCTGGCCCGAGCGTGACTCACGCGCGAGCAAGCCACCGCGCTGGCCTTCGCTCGAGCCAGATGGACGGCCTTAGAGCGACGGGCGTGAGCAAGCCGCCGCGCCACCGTGCCAATCTAGCTAGCAAACCTTGCAGACAAGCAGCTGGACAGAGCTATCTTGGCGAGCTAGCGGCCGCGAGCGCTGGACGGAGCTGGCATTTGGGCTGCCGCAAGATGGGCTCCGCACCGCCGGTGATTTTAACCCCGCCTTCTGCCAGCAGTGCTGCGTCCCATGGCCGAGGATGACTAGGTGGACGGGCCGGAGGTAGGAGGTCACTCGGGGATTTTTGTGCAGACTGACATGTAGGTCCCACAAGTCATAACGCCTAGTGTAACACCCTCGATGCGACTATATCTCCCACGTGTCGAGGCACGACTTAGAGGCATAATCGCATTGAAGGCATATGTCGCAAGTTAGGCAATCTTCACAACATCCCATGTAATATATATGTAATAAAAGGGGAGATAACATAGTTGGCTTACACTCACCACGTCAATCAAGTACATAAATAACATTACATCATCCAAACACTCATGGCCCGACTACGGCGCCAAAATAAAAGATAACCCAACATGCGACACGGTCCCGATCACCCCCAACTGGGCACCACTACTGATCATCAGGAAAAGAAACATAGTATCGTTGAGAGTCCTCGTCGAACTCCCACTTGAGCTCGAGCGCGTCACCTGGAGCGGAATCATCAAGCCCTGCATCTGGTGTAATAGTAATCTGTGAGCCATAGGGACTTAGCAATCTCGCACCCTCGCGATCAAGACTATTTAAGCCTATAGGTAAGGCAAGGTAAAATATGTGGAGCTGCAGCAAGCGGCTAGCATATATGGTGGCTATCCTGTTCGCAAAAGAGAGCGAGAAGAGGAGGCAAAGCGCGAGCGAGAAACTAGAGAGAAACCTGCGTAAGCATTACTCCAACACCGTGTCCACTTCCTGGACTCCGCCGAGAAGAGGCCATCACAGTAACACACTCAGTTGATTCATTTTAATTAAATTAAGGTTCAATTTATCTACAACCGGACATTAACAAATTCCCATCTGCCCATAACCGCGGGCACGGCTTTCGAAAGTTCAAATCCCTGCAGGGGAGTCCCAACTTAGCCCATGAAAAGCTCTCACAGTCAACGAAGGAATAGACCTCCTCCCGAGACGTTCCGATCGGACTCGGTACCTCGGTTCTTCAAGACACTTCGACAGGTTAAAACAAGACCAGCAACACCGCCCGAATGTGCCGACAAATCCCGATAGGAGCTGCACATATCTCGTTCTCAGGGAACACTCAGATGAGACTAGCTACGAGTAAAACCAACCCTCAAGTTTCCCCGAGGTGGCCCCGCAGGCAGCTCAGTCGGACCAACACTCAGAGGAGCACTGGTCCGGGGGGGGGGGTTTAAAATAAGATGACCCTCGGGCTCCGGAAAGCCAAGGGAAAAAGAGGCTAGGTGGCAAATGGTAAAACCAAGGTTCGACATTGCTGGAAAAGCATTAATCAAGGCGAACTATCAAGGGGTTCCCATTATAACCCAATCGCGTAAGGAACGCAAAATCCGGGAACATAACACCGATATGACGGAAACTAGGGCGGCAAGAGTGGAAAAAAACACTAGGCGAGAGGCCGAGCCTTCCACCCTTTACCAAGTATATAGATACATAAAGATAACATGGCAATATAATGATATCCCAACAAGAAAATAATGTTCCAACAAGGAACGGCCTCCAATCTTCACCTGCAACTAGCAACGCTTTAAGAGGGGTTGAGCAAAGCGGTAACATAGCCAATCAATGGTTTGCTAGGACATGGTGGGTTAGAGGTTTGGCATGGCAATTTGGGAGGCTTGAAAAGCAAGTGGTAGGCATCGTACCATTGGCATAGCAAAAGAGCGAGCAATCTAGCATAGCAAAGATAGTAGTGATTTCGAGGGTATGATCATCTTGCCTGCAAAGTTGTCAGAGTTGACTGGATCCTCGAAAGCAAACTCAACGGGCTCCTCGTGAGCGAACTCGTCTCCCGGCTCTACCCAAACAAGACAAACGAGCAACAAGGACACAATCAACCACGTGCAAGGATCAAACAATAGGATGCAAGGATGGTATGCTATGCGAGATGCGATGCGGGATGCATATGCAAGATTTGACAAGGGATGCATGAACCTAGCCTCAACATGGAAAACCAAGTGTGCCACTAGAAAGATGAGATGAAATCGCTTGAAAACGATATAAAGAACGCCGGAATCGGAGTTACGGTTTGGAAATGGCAAGCAATTCAAATATGACCACGGTCTGCGATTTACAGCAAGTAGCCATCTAAATGCAAAGAGATGAACATGCTACAGCACCAAAACATGACAACAAAATACATGGCAGGGATGCATTCAAGATGCTTAACAAAAGTCTAGCACTAAGCTACGACCAATTCATCCATTAACAGGTTCAAACAAACATGGCAAAAATGCATATGGCAAACAGATTTCGGACTTGGTGAAATTAACACTTGTCTGGAATTTCAGATCAGATAGCACTCTTCGGAGCAACAAGACTACATGCTATAGGACCTGAACATGGCAAAGTAAAGCATGGCATGGAGCTACTCAAATAGCTTAACAAAAGTCCCTTAGTGACCTTGAGCCAAAAGGGATCAGAAAATACAATTGCAAGCATGTGAACATGGCAAAAACATAATCAGTTCTCTGACTTAGTGAAAACTGGAGCATGCTGAAAACAGATATCAAGTAGGCATGTTTACGAGCTCGATGCACTCGCTACGGAGCAAGTCATGACAAGCTAAGCATACACCCATCAAGAATATACAAAATGCAAGCTAGACATGGCAAGAACAATAGCATAGCATGCACGGATCAACTGCAACATCATCGGCAAAATAGCTAACAAGTAGACAATCTGCCCAGATTCACGAAGTAGCAAAAGTAGAGCTCGATTGACTCAAGCTAGGGTGCTCCATAATTGCAAACAAATACATGGATGGATATATCACTACAAGATTAACAAAACATCCTTACTGATCATCCTCAAAAGAGGCACGGATCACTAGGAAACAACAAGAACATATGGCCATATGGAATAAACAGCTCAAGGATTTAGTGGAAATGCTAAGTCCCTGAAATCAGAATTACCATGTGCCTCACTTTGCAAGCTTGCGCTAGTCACCACACACATCACAAAAATACATGGGTTGCACCTCTGGAAAGATGGCAAAACCCTTAACAAAACATATGTAGAGCTCATGGGCATATCATGCACACAATAATCATGGCAAAAATGACAAATATCTAAATGAAGCAGCAGATCTGACAATTATCTCAAGTAGCACTCTTCCAACAGCATTTCGGGCATCAAGATGAACTCAAATGAAAATGATGCAATGAGATGAAATGATGTACTCTCTGAGACGAACATTTTGATATTCTATATGCCCAAAACGGAGCTACAGAGAGAGAGTTATAGCACAATGAAAAATGCCAAAAACTTAAGGGGAGTGGAGAGAAAGTCAACCCTCTCTAGGGTTTACTGTAGCACCGAATCATATCTGGGCGCACGGACTTCGAGGCGGCGGCTCTCTCGCCGGAGTTGACGAGGACGACGGCGGCCGGAGAGGCGAGGTGGCCGCGGGCCGGAGGAGGGCTCGCCGGAGGACGGAGGGAGCACGAGGGGGCGACGGCGGTCAGCGGCGGCGACCCGGGCGGCGAGGTGGGCGCCGACGACGAGGAGGCGGGGCGGCGTCGGCGCGGCCGGCAGCGCAGCGAGGTGAGGCGGGCAGAGCTCGTCGGCTCGGGCGGAGGAAGAGGCAGGCGGCGGCGTTCGGCGGTTCGGCCGCGGGGCCCCGAGCGGGCCGGGAGGGCCTCGGGCGGCGGCGGCGATGTGGGGCTCCCGCGCGCCACGTGTCGGCCTCCGGTTGGGGCGGCGGCGATGTCCGGCGCGTCCGGACATTGTCCGACGCGCAGAGAGACGGGGAGCTAGGTTAGGGTGCGAAATGACCCGGGATTTTCGGAGGGGAGGCTATATTTATAGGTAGAGGGAGCTAGGAGAGTCCAAATGAGGTGCGGTTTTTGGCCACATGATTGTGATCGAACGCTCTAGATGATGGAGAGGGTTTTGGTGGGTTTTGGGCCAAATTGGAAGGGTGTTGGGCTGCAACACACACGAGGCCTTCTCGGTCCCTCGGTTGATCGTTGGAGCATCAAACAAAGTCCAAATGGTACGAAACTTGACAGGCAGTCTACCGGTAGTAAACCAAGGCCGCTTGGCAAGTCTCGGTCCAATCCGGAAATGTCTAATCCCCACACATGAAAGAAAGGTAGAAATGACCACCGGGGGAGAACGAAACACCGGAATGCAAAACGGACAACGGGGAAAATGCTCGAATGCATGAGATGAACACGTATGCAAATGCAGTGCACATGATGACATGATATGAGATGCATGACAACGAGAACAACACACGGATAAAAAGACCCGAACCCGAGAAAATAAAATAACTTAACGCCAGAAACGGCAAGTGTTGGAGTACAAATTGGGAAAGTCATATCCGGGGTGTTACACCTAGCTTGCCGGTTGAATAGAAGGTGTTGACTTAAGGGGCGACATGGGTTGAAACATGCCTATAATGGCACTTTGTAGAGTAGTCGTTTCTTGGTAGGGCTGGTTGGTAAGGGCATGTAGAATGGTTGATAAGGTAGTCTTTTCTTAAGCCTGCCACGTATGCAAGTGGTAGTAGTTTCTTGGCATCATTAGTGGTTTCTTGTAAGGAACAATGTACTACTAGCGACAAAAGGCGATTCTAGGTTGCGTTGTACTCCAACGAGTACTACTAGTGGTCGCGAGAGTGTATACCTCATTTTGTGGGTTCGATCCCAGCCGAACGCACGTCGGCCTTTTTTTAAATAGTAACTGCGCTGCGAGCCAATATTGTACACGGGTAGTTTGAGTTTTGAGGTCAACTGGACGTGTCACAGCACGATCTGGGTGCACTAGATAGCCCAGCCACGTGAACGGGTTTTCCTTCCCATCATCTCGTGGCTCCCGTGCTCGCCCTAGCCGCACCTCGCTTGCAGCTTCCTCATCAGCTAGTAGCATATTTAAACTAGCGCCTCCCAATTAAGCCTGAGGAGCTGGAAAAGCCTAACGCGGCATTGGGAACTATGCAATATGGCTCTGTATGTAAAGTGCTAGTACTCTACTACTCTGTAGCTTGTGGTGTTGCACGCATGGACTTCACTCCATTATCGGCTCTATAAAAGAAATTCCTCTTGACGTGATTTTTTTGTTTTGAAACGGAGGCAAAAGCTTTGCCTCATCTCATTCATGAAGAAGGAACTACTAACAAAGTTCGACGAGATCCATTACACCTCCACAAATGGAATCGAAAAGCCTAGTCTCGCTATATCAAATAACTCAAATGTTCTGCCCCTGCAATAACCATCGCCGATAAACATGCTGCTAGTGTGTGCGTGAGAGGAGTGGCTGAGTAGGCCAGCTACGCACTGGAATAGAGCACTGAGAGTACCCACTATACAAGTGTACTTTCCCTGCATTGATAGTAGAACGACGGTTCTAGAGAACAGATCTACCCTCCACTTCCAACTGTAGCTCCTTAGCCCTGAGATTCAAGAGTTCAAAACTTGTGCACTATACTAGAAGTACAGTACTACATCGACTACTAGTTTTTAAAGTAGTACTAGTACTGCTACAGTATGAGTATGTAGTAAATAATAGCCTCACCTGTTGGGGATATAACTACCAGGTATGACCCGCCCAGGAGGGGCCGGGTCAATCTTAATGGTGGGTTACTCAAAGAAGCCCGATAAGTATATAAGGCGTTGGTTCATTATAAGACTTGTAGCAGGCCCAAGCCCAGAGGCGGCTTAAGGCCAAAATTGTAAACCGCCATGTATGAGTAAGACTTGTAAAGTAAGTCTTGTAAAAGAAGTTACCGAGACGGACACGTTGTATGAGCCGACCGGGACTCTGTAGGCCGCCAGGCGTCAACCCGTGTATATAAGGGGACGACCCGGCGGCGGCTTCGGGTAAGAAACAACAGATCGAGAGCCAAGCTAGCGTATTTCGCTCCTTGGTCATCGAAACCTAGCAATACCATAACAACTGGACTAGGCTTTACCTTCACCGCAAGGGGCCAAACCAGTATAAACTTCTCGAGTCCTTTGTCCCGATTAATCGCTTTAAGCTTCCTAGTTGCGATGGCTCCACGACTAAGTCCTTTCACTAGGACATCTGCCGTGACAATTCCACGACAGTTGGCGCCCACCGTGGGGCCAGCGCATGATGGATTTGACTTCTTAAAGGGCAGCTTCGAAGGGCTCAAGGGATACGCTGTGGGCCGGATGACCAAGAGTCGTCGCGGCAAGCTCTACATCGACGACGCAGGCTGGGGCCCCGAGGCCGGCTCAATCGAGTACGGGTACCGGGTCCCCTTCGGCGGAATCCATGTCTTCATCGGCCGGATAAGCGAGCCAGGCCCTGAACCGGACGTCTGCACCGACCTCATCGAAATGGCTCAGCGTGCGAGACCCGCCCGAACTCAGCCGGCCGTAAGGCGTGCCTTCATAGGTTGCATCCATGGAGGGAGCTTTCTGAAGGATCTGTGGATGGTGGCGAGACGGCTTTCAACTCTGACGGCGAGTCATCCACAGGTGAGACGGATTCATTGTATCAACTACAGGATGGTGGGCTTGGTGTGTTCCGATGGTAGCAGTATTCTTGGACCCCTGTGACCCGCCGAATTGAGTCGGGGTCCTACATGGCTGGCACTCAACCCGGTCAGAATTCTACGACCGCGATGGCGGTAACCACCGGATCAGCGCAGTCGGACCGGAGACCCCGTGCGCCCGCCGGCTTTAGGTGCTGATGGATCTCATGGACAGGATGACGACCTTGTTGACCGCCGTGGTTGAGCCGGCAGATAAGGCTCAGCATGATGTAGAGGTGGCATGGTTACGTGGGGAGGTACACAATCTAGGAGAATTTAGAAGCGGAGGAGCGTAAGGATGGCTGCAGAGCGGGCGGCTCTAGATGCTCGTGCTCAGCAGGTTCAAGCAGAGACTTTCTGGCTCCGGTGGATCTAAACGCATCAAATGAGGTCATGAGGAGAAGGCAACCAAAAGGCTGAATCACGTCTGCCTCTGACTTATGATCCTAGGAAACCTCTTCCACACACCTTGAGCTGGTCCCAGTAACCCGCCGGAGGCAAACCGGATCATAACACCCCGGGACTGGGGCGCCGGTTCAACGCGGGCCATGGAACCCCCCCCCCATGTGAATACTGCTCCGCTCATTACACACCAATACCACCGGGTCACTTTTCTAACCCTTTGGAGAATCTTATCGCTGCGTCAGCTCATTTTGGCGGCTCTCCCGATGGAAGGCGACTCTCCGACAGCGATTGAAACATGAAGGGTCAAAGAACTTCTTCAGACGGCTCTGGCACAACAGATGGATATTCTTATAGTTGAGACAGGATCCATTCAACCCCTCGCCCAAGCCGGAGCCCAAGCTATAGCAGGCATGTGGATTCAGCAGCCATGTCAAGCAATGCTCATCACCGTAACCAGCCATGTAGGTATGACCCGGCGCATGGTGGAGCTCTTAACTTGGTGGACTAGGAGAGGATCCACCAAGAGGCTGAGCGGGCGGTTCAATAGGCAGCGGAGCAGGCGGCTCACCAGGCTTTTCCGGTTATCCAACGACCTCTGTTGAAGCAGGTGTGGCCACGAGGATAGGAGGAGTCCCTTGCTTGGTGTCGGCTCTACATGATGAGCATTTACCAAAGGATTTCAAGGGGCCTCGGAAGGTGCCTAATTACACAGCTGACTTACAACCCGGGGCATGGATCGAAAGTTATGAGATGGCCATGGAGTTGCTGGAGGTCAGTGACGCAGCAATGGCTAAGTACTTCACCATGATGTTGGATGGAACATCTCGCACTTGGTTAAAGGGGCTGCTAGCCAACTCCATCGGCTCATGGGCGGAGTTAAAAGCCCGATTCATTCAGAACTTTAAGGATACCTATAAGCAACCCATGTCGATCATGGACTTGACTAACTGCAAACAAGAGGAAGGCGAATCCACGACCCATTGGGTGCACCGGGTCAAGGAAATAATACATTCATCTGATAAGATAGATGCTGGCTCCGCGTTCTTAATGTTGGAGAAAAATTGCCGTTTTGAACCTCCGAAACAGAAGCTGGGGTGGCTCAAGCGTGATTGTAATGACATGGGCCAGCTGATGGTGGCTCTGGTCAAATATGCCGATTCTGACAGTACCAAAGACCCTGCATCTGACAAAGAGAAGACAGGGAAGGGAAGAATGACAACGTCAAAGGTCACTAGCACAACCCGGCGAATCAAGGAGGCAATAAACGTAAGGCCGACGGTAGTCAGGAGTTTGTAGCTAACACCAATGCACAGGACAACAATCAACGGCGCAAGAGGAGGCCACCTCCTAGGTCTGGCGGGTCAGGTCCCACCCTTGAGCATCTACTAAATGAACCCTGTCCCAGACACGGCACCCGGGAGAAGCCAACTACCCATCTATGGAAAGACTGTACGATCATGAAGGCTTTTAAGAATTCCAACATGTTTGACGGTAACCACGGACCTAGCGGCGGCTCAGGCGGTGGCGGCTTTCATGGCCCGGGCGGTGGCTTAGGCGGTGGCAATTTTCACGGCCAGGGCCCTCAAGGCAGTCAGGGCGGCTATAATCAGCAATCCGGCGAATGTAATTAGCAACAACAACAGTTCGGGTATCAGAGTAACCCAAAGCAGTTGAACAGTGGGCAGTATCACGTGTTCACCACCAGTTTGTGCAAAAGGGACCAAAAACTTCATAAGAGGGCTGTAAATGCTGTTGAACAGGCAGTTCCACGTTATTTAAGATGGTCTGAGCAGCCTATCATATGGAGTAGGGAAGACCACCCTCCCCGGGTTGATAATCCGGGTCATCTGGATTTGGTGGTGGCACCTCAGGTTGGCGGATACAAATTCACTAAAGTGCTCATGGACGGAGGCAGTAGCATCAACATCCTTTATTATGAGACATACCATCGCATGGGGTTGACTGACAAAAGTCTTAAAATGTCCAATACTGTTTTTCATGGAGTTGTGCCTGGTAAGTCGACATACCCAGTTTGTAGGATTGAGCTAGAAGTAGCCTTTGGGATGAGTATGATTCTAGGGATGAGAATTTAACTTTTGAAGTGGTTAAAATCAAAAGCCCGTATCACGCTCTGTTTGGTCGGCCGACTTATGCTAAGTTCATGGCACAGCGTGTTATGTTTATCTACAGCTCAAAATGCCAGGTTATAAGGGCACCATTACAGTGCATGGAAGCCGGAAGATAGCCCTGGAATGTGAAGAAGGCGATGCTGGTTACGCCGAGTCTGTTTGTGCAACAGAGGAATTGAAGTTTTATAAGGATAATGTTGACCCGGCGGACATGACATCTCTCAAGAAGCCAACTATGGAGCATGAGCCGACGCTGAAATTTAAGTCAGCTGATGATACCAAGATGATTGACTTTGTGCCTGGCGACTCATCCAAACAGTTCATTATCAATGCTAACTTGGATCCAAAATAGGAAGGCGCGCTCATCGAGTTCATCTGTGAGAACCGGGACATCTTTGCATGGAAGCCTTCTGACATGCCGGGTGTACCAAGAGAACTCGCTGAGCACACTCTTAATATTGATCCAAAATTTAAGCCGGTCAAGCAGTTTCTTCGGCAGTTTAATGAGGAAAGGCGCAAGGCTATTGGAGAAGAGGTGGCCCGGCTTTTGGCAGCTGGGTTTATTGTTGAAATTTTTCACCCAGAGTGGTTGGCTAACCCGGTGCTTGTGCTAAAAAAGAATGACACTTGGCGTATGTGTGTGGATTACACGGATTTAAACAAAGCCTGCCCGACTGATCCTTTTTCTCTCCATCGTATTGATCAAATCATTGATGCTACGATGGGTTGTGAGCGTCTGAGCTTTTTGGATGCTTATTCTGGTTATCATCAGATCAAAATGGCGGTTAAGGACCAGGAGAAGACAACTTTCATTACTCCATTTGGAGCCTTCTACCATGTGTCTATGCCTTTTGGGCTTAAGAGTGCCCAGGCGACTTATCAGCGGTGTGTACAGAATTGCCTTCATAATCAGATTGGGCGTAATGTTCATGCTTATGTGGATGATATAGTGGTGAAATCCAGAGAGAAGGAAGCTTTGGTAGCTGATTTAAAGGAAACCTTTGATAACCTCTGGGTCTACAAGATGATGCTTAACTCGGCCAAGTGTGTTTTTGGAGTCCCAGCTGGCAAGCTTTTGGGTTTTTTGGTGTCTAACAGAGGCATTGAGGCTAACCCAGAAAAAATTAAGGCGATTACATCTTTGGCTAAACCGGCTTGCATCAATGACGTTCAGCGGCTCGCGGGTCGATTTGCAGCTTTGAGCTGGTTCATAAGCCGGTTGGGTGAGAAGGCTATGTCGTTGTATCAAATGATGAAAAAGATGGATGACTTTGTCTGGAGTGACGCTGATGACTTTGTCTGGAGTGATGCTGCCAACTCCGCCTTTGAAGATTTTAAAAGACAGCTTGCTGAGCTGCCGGTTCTTGCTGCCCCCGTCGAGAAGGAGCCGCTATTGTTATATGTGGCTGCTAACTCATGGGCCGTCAGTGTGGCCATTGTTGTGGAGCGCAAGGAGGCTGGCAAGGAACATCCGGTTCAACGGCCGATTTACTACGTCAGTGAGGTGCTCATTGAATCCAAGCAAAGATATCCACATTGGCAGAAGCTTGTTTATGGGGTGTTCATGGCAAGCCAGAAGCTTAAGCATTACTTCCAGGGTCATCCTATCACTGTGGTTAGTTCTGCTCCTTTAGGAGATATTATTCAAAATAGAGAAGCCACAGGACGAGTCGCCAAGTGGGCCATTGAGCTTTGGTCTCATAATTTAAAGTGTGTGCCACGTACAACCATTAAGTCTCAAGCACTGGTGGACTTCATTAACGATTGGACGGAGTTCCAGATACCTGAAGAGAAGCCATACAACACATATTGGACGATTCATTTCGATGGGTCCAGACAGTTGGAAGGCTCGGGGGCTGGAGTTATTTTAACTTCTCCTCGAGGTGACAAGTTTTGTTATGTGTTGCGATTGATGTTTCCTTGTACTAACAACGCAGCAGAATATGAGGCCTTACTCCATGGTCTTCGAATGGCTAAAGAGATGAGTTTAAACCGGGTACGGTGCCTTGGCGACTCAGATTTGGTGGCTTAGTAGGTATCAGGCAAGTGGGACGCCAAGGACCCTCTCATGGCGGCTTATCACCGGGAGGTTGACACTGTTGCTGGACACTTCAAGGGTTATCAAGTGGAGCACATTGACCGCAGAAAAAACGAAGTGGCTGATGCTTTAAGCCGGTTGGGATCTCAGCGTAAGCCGGTGCCACCTAACACTTTTCTAGATGTTCTGCATAACCCTTCTGTCAAATTGCCTACAGAGGAAGATTTGGCCGTTCCAGACCCGGAGGCACAGTTGGCGGCGGCTCTTCATGTCATTCCAGATTTGATAGTACCGTATTTGGCTTACATGACCCGGGGTGAGTTGCCGGAGGATGAGACCTTGGCTCAACAGATAACCCGGCGGTCTAAGTCAATGAAAATTTCCAATGGTGAGTTGTATCATCACAGCATCACTGGAGCGTTTCAACGTTGTGTCTCTCCTAAAGAGGTCAAGAAATTCTTCGTGAGATCCATGAAGGGGATTGTGGCCATCACGCCGGTTCAAAGTCTCTTGTGGCCAAAGCTTTTCGTCATGGTTTTTACTGGCTAACGGCTCACGCTGATGCAGAGGATCTGGTCAGTAGGTGCGATGGGTGTCAAAAATTTGCACGACGAGCGCACGTGCCGGCTCAAGAATTGCGGATGATTCCAATCACTTGGCCGTTTGCAGTCTGGGGGCTTGACATGGTTGGACCTTTCAAAAGATCCAAGGATAAAAAGACACATCTTTTGGTGGCAGTTGACAAATTCACAAAATGGATTGAGGCAAAGCCGGTTAGTAAGTGTGATGCAGCCACGGCGGTTCAGTTCATGAAAAAGGTGATCTTTCGTTTTGGCTTTCCACACAGCATTATAACTGACAATGGTACTAATCTGTCCAAAGGCGCTATGGAGGAGTTTTGTCAATGTGAGCATATCCGGCTTGATGTTTCGTCAGTAGCTCACCCCCAATCCAATGGTCAAGCTGAGAGAGCAAATCAGGAAATCTTAAAAGGTCTCAAGCCCCGGCTTATGGTTCCTTTACAACGGACGCTGGGTTGTTGGGTAGAGGAGTTACCCTCAGTGTTATGGAGCATCAATACCACTCCTAACAGGTCTACGGGCTATACGCCTTTTTCATGGTTTATGGAGCAGAAGCAGTCTTGCCTAGTGATATTCATCATGACTCGCCCCGCATGGCGGCTTACGTTGAAGCTAATAATGAACAAGCCCGACAAGATGCACTTGACTTGTTAGATGAGGAGCGAGATTTGGCAGCAGCCCGATCAACAATTTATCAACATGACCTGCGCTGTTATCACAGCTGCCGGGTTAGGTCCAGAACCTTTCAAGAAGGTGACCTGGTGCTCCGGCTCATCCAGGATCAGTCTGATGCACACAAGCTATCCCCACCTTGGGAAGGACCTTTTGTGGTCAGCAAGAACTTGAACAATGGGTCATATTACCTTATCGACGTTCGAGAGCACAAAGACTCACGTAAGTCGGAGGAGGAGACCCGCCGGCCGTGGAATATTGCTCATCTTCGGTCGTACTATACGTGAGCCACCGGCTCTCATGATGTACATACTGTGACATTGTATATATTATGATAAGTAATAAAGCAGGACCTCTGTCCTTTTCATTTTCAATGATCATATATCTTTATTATTCTAATTATTCAAACGACCATTAGGGGGCTGATCATATTTGATTCTAGCTTAACCCTTTTGGTCTGGCTCATGATCGTATTTGAATCTAGCCGTAAACCTCATGGTCACTAGGGGGCTTCCTGTTCAAACATAGGTCGTATTCGAACCAAAGAGAACATAGCTGTCGTAACCCTCTTGATCGGCGCAAAGCCAAACTCACTAGGGGGCTTCTTGATCGTATCTGAATCATAGCTTAACCCCTTTTGGGTCTGACTTGAATCGTATTCGAATCAGGGTCGTTAAAAACCTCTCAAGGTCATTTGGGGGCTTCCTGTTCAAACATAGGTCATATTCGAACCAAAGAGAACATAGCTGTCGATACCCTTTTGATCGGCGCAACGCCAAAACCACTGGGGGCTACATGATCGTATTCGAATCCTGGCTTAACCCCTTTGGTCCGGGTTACTGATCGTATTCGAATCAGAATCCTCCAAATTACTCTTAATGCTTGATTTACATCATTTGAAACATACTATTTTGTTTTACTGGTTTTTTGTTGTCTCAAATCTAACTGCACGTATGGTTTCAATTTAAACCGGCTCGGTTATTTGACAATGAGTTGCCAAGGTATAACAATCATCAGGCATATCAAGGTATTGACTTCTACAAAGATTAGGGTCGTCAACCTTATTGTCCGGGTCATATAAGCCGGCAGTTCAGAATCAAAGAACATAGGTATGACATTGTCATTCATAAACAGACTTATCTGTGTCTTTTCGTTAATCAAAGGTTTTTTTCAGCCTTGTTTATCTTACATTTGGTCTTGTTTTTTACACTATGATGATTTCATAGTTATGTATCGGGTGTCTTGACCCGTCCAGCAATAAACCGCCAGGACAGTTTTTTCATCTTTTGCATACAGGAACAGATTTAAACACTGCAGATGTGATCACAGATATAATGCATATATTGACATCACGGGTAAAAAAGTCATATGCAACATCCTATGCACGACGGCATAGGCAAAACATGCAGTTTTCAAACTAACCTATTACAAGGCATGGAGAGCTCAAAAGGTTAGACTATTTTCTCTCTTAAGCAGATCTTAAGCTAAAGGCTGGATTATTCAGACGGTTATGACTCCTCCCTCGCCGGTTCACCTCCCTCCACTGGTTGAAAGATGGGATTGGACTAGTCAAAGCCGTTCAGAGCAATGAACTCAGCTTCATCGTCAATTAGGCCGGCCAGGTCAATTTCCGGGGCAAAAGTGTGTTGGCGAACCGGCGGGATAAGATTTGTCACTTTATAAGAGGGAGTCGCCATCTTCTTATTTTCAACATCAAAACCCGACTGATATTTATCAATGTTGGTTTGCTCGCCAAGGATGGTAGCATGAGGACGGACTTCCCACACACAAGCAACGAAATCGTCTTGATCAAACGGAGTCCCATCTTCTTTCAAAGGGGGATACCCCTTGGCTACATCCGCCGGGTCAAGTTCCGGCACCCAGGCTTTGGAACGGCTCAATGCGGTTAGGGCTCCGGCTCTTGCGCAAGACCGTTTAACCTCTTGGAATCTGGCGGGTAAAATTGAAAATTTCTTCAAGACGTCACTTAAGAGGTTTGGTCCTTGGTTGGCTGGGGATATAATGGCAAGCGCCCGTTGAGCTCCAGTGTACAGCTGCTCCACCAGGGTGTAAACCGCCTTGAGTTTTATTAAACTATTTTGGCTCAGATTGTTGCTCCGGGGACCTGCGGGTGTTTTAAAAGGTTAAGAAGGCGGTTTATACTTCTGGCAAAAATAGAGTGTAAGTAACTAAAGGCAAATAACTCACCAAAGATTGCAGAGACCATCTGGGACACACGGTTTTTTAAACCGGTGAGCTCCATGGAAACCTCCTTGAGAGCCGCCTCCGCTGTCTCAACACGCCGTGTTAGCAAGGTTTTCTCGTCGGCCCAGGATTTCCTCTCCGCATCAAAATTGGTCTTCAATTTTTCGGCTTCAGAAAGGCTCAACTGGAGTTTGGAGTCAGCATTCTTTATCTCCGTATCTTGATCCGCCAGCCGGGTCTTTGCATCAGTCAATTGAGACCCCAATTCAGTCAAGGCAGTCTGCAAACATGCACAGGTATGTTAAAATGTATTTCAATAAAGGTTATCATGATTAAAGTCCCAAGTGCTTTGTAATGCAACACCACCCGACACTTAGGGGCTAATGTCTGCCAAAGCAATTTTTAATGCGAAATGGCTCTTCTATGATTAAAGTCCCAAGTGTTTTACAAGTAACAACGCTTGGCACTTGGGGGCTAATGCATGATATTAAGAAAGTTTTTTCATGTTGAGCCGGATTACACTATTTGTTTCGACTGATTCAAGACAGTTATGAAGTTAAGTACCAGCTCATTTGTGATAAATTGAGCTGGCCCTTGGGGACTACAGGTGAAATTTAGGCTGGATTTAAGGAGAATCTAAGACATAGCATCAACCTATATCACAAGTCTACGGATCATTCAGGTTCATCATAATCCGGAGACTTGGGGGCTGGCACAGCATATATAAGATGGTGAAAGCCGGTGAACGTACCTCATATTTCAGCTACAGTTGCTTGACCATCTCAATTTCCGAGTCACGGCTGGAATGCACATGACTGAGGTAGCCAGACAGCACGTCACTAACGTTCAGGTGAGCGTAATGAGAGATATCAAACCACACCTTCTGCCTCTCTAAAGCCTCTTGTTTAGCAGAGTGTCGGGCCAGTACAATTGGGTTGCCTGGCTCAATGAATCGACTACTAGTAATTAAGACATCATTGTCAGAAGTTGTCGGCGGTTTAGCTGAGCTAGATGGTTCAGTGGTAGCCGGATTAAGAATGGTCTCATCAGCTGACGGTTCAGCAAGGTCTGATTGAACATGGACAGCCGGATCTTCTGGCGCTTCAGATTGATTAGGAGTTGGTATTGTCGGTTCAGGTGCAAGATCTTTCGGGTCTTCTGCCGGTTTAGTCACCTTGGCTTTCTTGGATTTTGCTTGACCGCCAAGAAAGATTTTTTTATGAGACAGTTAGTATAATGATGCAGTTTTAAAGATGCAGAAGAAAGTTGATTTTCCTTACCCTGGGGCAGTCTTGAAAGCCAGAAATTGAGTTTGTGACGAGTCACCAGAAGAGCGAGAAACCTCCTGCAAATGTAAAATAAAGTTAAAAGTGTAAGGAAATAGATTCATGGATAAAAGAATAATACAAAGGTGAAAGAAACCTTGTTCTGGCGTTTTCGAGGAGTTTTTTGTAAGTCGGAGGGCGGATCATTGTCGTCATCAGTCTGGGCTTGACGGCGGCTCTCATGTTGCTGCTTTTTAAAAAGAAAACGAGGGTCCAAATAAGCCAAAGGGTGCGAAAACTTGACTTTCCGGGTTACCAGTCGAAGTTTCTGTCTTGGCAAAGGGGCTGAGTTGGAGGAATAGTTACCTCTTCTTCTACGGCCTGGCTGGCCTCGTGTTGTCCTGGCAATAGTCAGTGTCAATAAGGTTGTTAAAAAATTGGCCAAGGGAGTCAAGGGCTACCTCCGACTCAGAAACATCATCCAGCTGGAATATGACAGATGCAGTCTTCTTCTTCTTGGGCTTCGGGGTCGTTCTCCTGGCGGCTATGGCAGCGGCTCTAGCCTTCTTGGCAGCTTCATGATCATATTTGGCCTTCCAGAAATCAGATCTGGCCTGTAAGCGAATAACAGGTTAAAAAGCCATGCAAGTATTTAACTACTGAAGAAAACAAAAAAGGAGGTCAAGGTGGTTCACCTCTGGTGCCAGGTTAAGTTTGCAGAAGGGGTTTAATCCAACCTTACTACAGTCCTCGTATTTGCCGTTCACGAGGATGGTTGACATTGCAACAATGTCCTCTTCAGTTAGTTGTACAGAGCTATGACGCAGAGAATCATCTGGGCCTCCGCCATATTTATACATCAACTAGGATCGGTGGCTTAGAGGGATGACCCGCCATGCGATCCAGCAACGGATCAGGTCAACTCCGGTTAAGCCATTTCCCAATAAGGCTTGAATCCTTTTGATAGATGGGATAAGCTTCTTGCGTTCAGTAGTAGTAAGCTTGTCAGGGAGCACAAACTTAGAATCAAGACACTCCGTGCGATAACCCGACAACGGTTTTTCATCAGCTGGTGATATGTCTTGGCAATAGAACCAAGTTTGGTTCCAATATTTGGGATGGCTTGGTAAAACCACTAAAGGAAAGACAGCACCCTGTCGGCGTTGAGTCAAGATTCCGCCAAGTTCCAAGCTAGGGCCGTTGGTGCACTCATTCTGGCGGTTCAAATAAAAGTATTCTCTGAAGAGCTCCACAGTTGGTTCTTCTTGGAGATATACCTCATAGAGAACTTGAAAATTGCAGATATTGGATATGGAGTTGGGTCCAAGGTCTTGTGGATGAAGCTTGAAAAAAATGCAAAACGTCTCGGAAGAACTTTGAGCCGAGTGGTGAGAAGCCCCGATTCATGTGGTCAGTAAAGATGATAACTTCACTGTCTTTGGGCTTAGGACGTTCTTCGTCCGGGTCAGGGGCACGATAAGACATAATGTTTTTCTCTGGCAAAAATCCAATGGTGACAAATTCCTTCAAAGTGTCCTCAGTAACTGTGGAAGGAACCCAGTTGCAGACAGTTGGCGCTTTTGACGGCATGATGAAAAAAGGGCAAGCTGAAAAGAAAGCAATGTGTCGATTCAATTTATTGGTGGAATTACAGGTTAAATGATAATAGTACGGATGAGTAATGGCGGCTTAAGTAAGGGCTAATGACATATAAAAGAAAAGTGAGCCGGCGTGATAAGCTGCCATGACTAAAGATATTCAAAGATTGCTACAAAAAGAATTGGCTAAGTGCTGAGACAAACAAGTTTCCCAAGCTACTGCTATTATTCTGGATCAAGATGGTTCAGAAAAGAAAAATAAATTTAGACCTAAAAAACCAACGCAGAGGAGTTCGTCAGCTCTAAAGAGGCATTTGTACAAGAGAAAGGGATTTGCTAGCATCTAAAATGGATGTAAAACAACTACCGCATAGGTTCTACACTTCTTTTAGATCAAAAGAGGGTGTGGTGGAGAAACTGAAAGGAATCTGTGATGAACAGCGAAGAACACAATAAAGAACTCACAAACCCTAAATGCAGATCTAAGGTGTGAGAAAGCGAGAACTTACAGACGCAGATCTGCTGTGGAGGGTCGTCGTCGTTTCTCTGGACAGCTCAGGGTGATGCAGCGGCCGAGCTTGAGGACGACAATGAGCGTTGCGGCGACGGCGGAGCTCGAGCGACAGAAGGGTTGCGAGAGAGGAAGAAGACTATGGAAAAGGGGGAGAATGAAGAAAGGCCATTCGTGCCTATTTATAAGGAGAAGACTGATAAGTGGGCGCGAGAAACGAGGAGACGAAAACATGGTCATCCAGCTACCCAGGCACCTCGATTTTCGGAAAGGCATTAAAGATAAAGATCCGTTAAAAGATGACGTGGTGGCGGATTTTTGAAAATCCAAAGATGATGTTATGGCGGGTTACAAGGCTTTTGCAAAATAGTAATAGGTGGATTTTTTCTAAGTGTTGAAGATTGACAAGAACAAAGTTCAAATCAACCTGGGGCCTAATGTTGGGGATATAACTACCAGGTATGACCCGCCCAGGAGGGGCCGGGTCAATCTTAATGGCGGGTTACTCAAAGAAGCCCGACAGGTATATAAGGCGATGGTTCATTATAAGACTTATAGCAGGCCCAAGCCCAGAGGCGACTTAAGGCCCAAATTGTAAACAACCATGTATGAGTAAGACTTGTAAAGTAAGGCTTGTAAAAGAAGTTACCGAGCCGGACACGTTGTATGAGCCGGCCGGGACTCTATAGGCCGCCAGGCGTCGACCCGTGTATATAAGGGGGCGACCTGGCGGCGGCTTAGGGTAAGAAAGAGCAGATCGAGAGCCAAGCTAGCGTATTTCGCTCCTTGGTCATCGAAACCTAGCAATACCACAACAACTGGACTAGGCTTTACCTTCACCGCAAGGGGCCGAAGCAGTATAAACTTCTCGTGTCCTTTGTCCCGATTAACCCCTTCAAGCTTCCTAGTTGCGATGGCTCCACGACTAACTCCTTTCACTAGGACATCTGTTGTGACAATTCCATGACATCACCCCTTCGCTAAGGAACGATGGAGGAGGTACAGTTGGAAGGGACAAGGCCCTGCGGTTACTACGCTCTTATCTCCTCCTTGCTAGTTCCCCTCCCCCCGAAGAGAAGGTAGTTCGTCGCTGCTCCCATGGATTCGCCAGGCGGTTCTCCTCCTCGTCAGGGCAGGGATACCTTGGACGACCTGGCGAAATCACACGCCGCTCCGACGTCCTCACCGCCGCAAGACTTAGTGCTTCCTGCACCAACTTTTTCAAGACGGTGCTTAAACAGGCTTGGTAAAAGGCCATGTTTGTTGGTCTTCCATGCGTCCTCGAGGAGAAGGTTCTTCTATGGGACAATCCTCCGAATAGTCCACCGCTCCCTGTCCATGGTTGCACGTTGACTCCGCTAGAGTTGCCTACATTGAGAGGTAGTCAGATTTTGTCCGATGAGCAGGTCAGTCATGGAGTTTGATCATGTAGTACTTATTTATTCCATTTTCATCCCATAATTTCTTCGCTGCCCACCGTCTTATATATAGGTCTGGGTCGGTGCCAACAAAGATTGGCTTGCATACCTCCGGCCGGCTACCACCATCATTTTGCACAACATCCACAACAGTGTGGCCGTTCCCGTAGACCCCTTCTCAACCATTGGGATCGACCTTCCAGACTAGCTGGGCTTGAATACGTATGATGATGCCTACATGAGATTGAAAAAGATAGCAATTGCGAACCCGCCGACAAAGCGACGCGGCTACAACGACTACTATCTCATCGCAATGTTCAACATAAGGATTGCCATCAGTGCAAGAGGCAGTAATGGTAGAGGCTGGCGCATGTTGGCTGCGGCAGATTTGTACCCCTACACGTTCAAAGACGTCGTGCGCCATCTAGGCTGCATCTTCGTGGTGACAAGCCAGGGGACTTGTTTCATCTGGTTGCCATCCTACGGTATGGGAGATTACAAACGGAATGCACAAACCATCATTTGCATCCCTAACGGTACTCCATTAGTTTGCAGGGACCAGTCATCCCCAATCATAATAAGATCGCCGATCCTGGATGTGCATTTGCATCCGCGATTCGGTCTAACCTGGAACCTTGTAGCTGACTTTGGCATATTGGGATCAACTATCTTAGCAGTCGTTACCCATGGTACCACTGATGTGCATTCACACAATCTACCATGATCGGACCGTCACCATCTACCCATCTATTCCATTTAGTATTATATTTTTTAACCCCCCCCCCCCGCCTTCTCTTTCGTTGTTGTACTACTTACTTACTAGTACTAGTAGGAGTACTTTTTACCTTGGAGGACGTGTATAGCTAGCTAGGCCCTTGAAGACTTGAACCCACTAGCTACCACCAATTTTGTTTTTCCATGTCTTACTATCTCATCCATGTAGCCAAGAGTGGCTATATATAATAAGCCGGTTATTTTACTTCCTCTATACGGGAGTAGTACTATTTGCTGCACAGTATTACCGACCGCCATATTTGAGCACAACATTATTATGCATGGACCTTGACTGTGTACGTCACCATGTGTCCAGATCTGAGATGTCACGTGTACCAGATGAACGGCGCCGAGTTCGACCCCCGTGATGCTATGTGGGTGCCAAGGAACACTCTTGGAGAGTACTCGCTTTTCATGGGGGACAGCTACCCCATTGTGAAGCACATGCCACCTTCCGTGCACGACACCGAAGGCCTGCCGTTCATGAAGCATGGTTGTGTCTTTAGTGCGCATTGTCGGATGAACGACATGCCGCTATCCCTGATTTATGCCGCTTTAGCTTGGATGAGTCTCCGTCATGTGGAACCGGACTAGAAAGCTACGACAATGATTCCCGTTGCCCACCGCTATGGATCGTGCCATCCATGAAGAACACCTGGGACTGGAACTTGGAGGAGGACATGTAGCCCATCTATAACGTGTAAGTGGGGTATGGTAAATTCTGAACGGTAGCGTTGTGAATATATGTAGACTAGTCATGCACAAATTTTTCACATGAATTGGAGATGAACTTGTGTGGCATACTGGCATTTGTCCTTTAGAATTTATTACTAGTAAATGTGTTATGTGTGCATGCAACTTGTGTGGTTGTTGCACGGGCTCCAACATGCTCTTTGAGAAAAAAAGGTGGCACATCTTTGGATATAGGTGATGTGGCGGCATCATATAGTAGCATCATACGCTATAGTTGCAATACTCCTACTAGGACGACAACTCCTATAAAACCTTGCGGTTGGCTCTTTGCCTCTTCGGGACGTTCAACAGTTCGTACTCGTGTGAACCTTGCACTTGGCTCTTTGCCTCTTCAGAAGGTCCAACAATGATGATACTACAGTACAATATGCTTCTGGCAATCTGACACCGATTGAACTGTTGCACGTCCACCGCGAGGGCGAGGGCGAGCGAGAGGGAGAGGGAGAGGGCGCTATAGTCAAAACCCTCTCCTCATCCTGCGAGCCACCGCGCGCGTGGGCGAGGGAGAGGCGTAGTAAGCAAGCTTCTCCTCGTTCGGCGAGTTGACGGGACACATCAAAGTAGTACTAGTACTAGTCCTTTCCGGTTAATATGACTTAATTTGAAACGAGAAAAATACACTGGCGGTCAACGTATGTAACAATACGCTCTTTACGGTCACTATATATAGTTTTATGGTGATTATATGATCATTAGATCATCGTAGAGCACCGTATTGCACCCTACTGACCGGCCACATAGTCGACATGGCACTTTGTTGACTGGTTAAATTGTCACCTGGTTTCTGGGTCCCACCTGTCAGTTGGCAGAGCAAAGAAATCAGTCAAACAAAACTTTATGCAGGCGTGACAGGAGTCCAACCCTTGCGCGTGAACCACCCTGGTTGTGTATGTGACTGCACGCACGTGTACTCCCTCGGTCTTCCAACAAAGAGTGTACATTGGCTAAAAAATAAAGAGTGTACATCTACACTTCCAATGCATTTAGGCTTTAATCTAAAATCGATATTGATTGACTAATGCACCAACTTGTTCTCTAGCTATAGGCTACATGTCTATCCTTAATTACAGCATGCAACAACCTTCATTTAATCTTCTTCTCTCAATGGTTGCATGCACACATAAGTCTGCTACTTTTGGGCATTAATTATGCCCTGGTCAATGTGTAAATCTCTAAATGTACAGTCTTTCACGGACGTAGGGAGTAGGTTGATCACTTGAGCGTGAGCGTGTGTGTTGCGTCGTGTGTTGTGTGCCGCATGGGTGGGTGAGTGTTGCGTGCGTCCATGTGTATGTGTGAGTGTTGCATGTTGCGTGCATGCATGCATGAGGCTTTTACTCCCTCCAATTGACATGTTCATATTTCAAGCTTCCTTTGTTCCCTCCATATGTTGATACTCCCTCTGTTCCCAAATACGGAGTAAAAGCCTCCCTCTGTTCCCAAATATAGAGTATTTGTCTTTCTAGAGATTTCAACAAGTGACTACGTACGGAGCAAAATGAGTGAATCTACACTCTAAAATATGTCTACATACATCTGTATGTTGTGTTCCATTTGAATGTCTAAAACGGCAATATTTAGGAATGGAGGGAGTAGCAAATAAACATTAAGTTCTCTTGTTTTTCCCTCCTTGGTCACGGTGCACAACCAAAGATGACTTATTCACCTGGATAGAGCGAGTAGATGGTCAAAGTTTGACACAAAATTAATGCATTGGTAAACATAATTTTTTGAGGAAAATGAGTGCATTAATTGAGTGTTTTTGCAAACTATAAAAATTATTCCACCACTCATCATCTACCTTGGTTGATGAGATTTTTGAATTGAGCACTATAAACCGGAAAGGAGGTAGTACTAGTACTCCTACATTATTGGTGTCGGGTGCCTTGGCCAATGTTTCATCTTGTTGGACAGGATGAGGCTACTTCCAATGCATCGGTGCTTACATGGGGTGCTAAGCACATTAAAAACTTTAGCAACTAAAGCTCCCAATGCATAGGTGCTTAACTTGTTGGTGCTAAGCATCCTTTATTTAATGATTTTGTAACTAAAGTTCTTCATGCATTGGTGGGATTCTTCCATTTAAGTCTTTTGTCTAGGTTCTTCCGCTTAGTACTGGGGTCACCACACTTATCTCTCTCCTCTTAATTACCTTGCCACGTCAGACTTTTTGCCTACATGGCAGCCTTAGCACCTGTACAAGGCGGAGCATTGGGAGGGGCATGAGCGTACAGGCATAGGGATACTGTAGATAGGAAGTCTTCGCGATCCATTATTCCCCATCTCGGTCAGAGAGAACTATTCAACTAGTATTCACAGTGAAGTGACAATACATGCTGCAGAATGGGACACTTAATTAATAAGCTGAACCAACGTGTTGGTGTTACTAAATCAGCCTTACCCAATATTGCCATCATATTTACCAGTGGAGCACGCTTCCACAAATATGACTATGCACCTCTCTCCTCCATTAATTGACATATGGGCCCTCTTGAGGTAGACCCACATGTCCTCGGCGTAACTATTTACACTCCGAAGGATGGTATATCCTGGTAGTTGTACTAGTAGAATTGATATTTAATGCACTTTCTTCCCCGTCTTTCACTCTTCTTCCTCCTCTCTTCCCCATTGTCGGCCGCACACCATTTCCCCCCGCTCACTGGTCGCCCACCCGTGCCATCTTCCTTGGTAGCTCGCGCGTACCATATCCCTCCACTCACTGCTCGGCTACACACGCCATCTTCTTCGCTCGCCCGCCCGCCCAAATCCACTTCCCCGTAGGCTCGCAGGCACCGAAAACCCCAGTCACTCAGCGCCCTAAAAAACCCTATGGCAGAACTGACTGACATGCAGAGCCGCGACTGGAATTCCCTCCCCGATGTTCTCTTGGAGCAGATCTGTAATCTTATGGACCTCCTCAGCACCGTCCATCTGGCCGCATGCTCGGTGTCTTTGTACCGTCTACTCATTTGCAACTGACCGACTCTTTTCAAGACACCCTGCTTGCTGATGCCCGATCCTCGCAGGTGGCCCAGACACCAACTTGACGATTAATGACCCACAAGTGTAGGGGATCTATCGTAGCCTTTTCGATAAGTAAGAGTGTCGAACCCAACAAGAAGCAGAAGGAAATGATAAGCGGTTTTCAGTAAGGTATTCTCTGCAAGCACTGAAATTATCGGTAACAGATAGTTTTGTGATAAGGTAATTTGTAACGGGTAATAAGTAATAAAAGTAAATAAGGTGCAGAAAGATGGCCCAATCCTTTTTGTAGCAAAGGACAAGCCTGGACAAACTCTTATATAATGGAAAGAGCTCCCGAGGACACATGGGAATTATCGTCAAGCTAGTTTTCATCACGCTCATATGATTCGCGTTCGGTACTTTGATAATTTGATATGTGGGTGGACCGGTGCTTGGGTACTGCCCTTACCTGGACAAGAATCCCACTTATGATTAACCCCTATTGCAAGCATCCGCAACTACAACAGAAGTATTAAGGTAAACCTAACCATAGCATGAAACAGATGGATCCAAATCAGCCCCTAATGAAGCAACACATAAACTAGGGTTTAAGTTTCTGTCACTCTAGCAACCCATCATCTACTTTATTACTTCCCAATGCCTCCCCCTAGGCCCAAAAAATGGTGAAGTGTCATGTAGTCAACGTTCACATGACACCACTAGAGGGATGACAACATACATCTCATCAAAATATCGAACGAATACCAAATTCACATGACTACTTATAGCAAGACTTCTCCCATGTCCTCAGGAACAAACGTAACTACTCACAAAGAATATTCATGTTCATAATCAGAGGGGTATTAATATGCATAATGGATCTGAACATATGACCCTCCACCAAGTAAACCAACTAGCATCAACTACAAGGAGTAATCAACACTACTAGCAACCCACAGGTACCAATCTGAGGTTTTGATACAAAGATTGGATACAAGAGATGAACTAGGGTTTGAGATGAGATGGTGCTGGTGAAGATGTTGATGGAGATTGACCCCCTCCTGATGAGAGGATCGTTGGTGATGACGATGGTGATGATTTCCCCCTCCCGGACGGAAGTTTCCCCGGCAGAACAGCTCTGCAGGAGCCCTAGATTGGTTCCGCCTCGTGGTGGCGGAGTTTCGTCCCCTGAGCTTGCTTATGATGTTTTCCTCGATGAAAGAATCCATATAGCCAAAGATGGGCATCAGAGGGCCACCAGGAGGCCCACGAGGCAGGGGGCACGCCTAGGGGGGTAGGGCGCGCCCCCCACCCTTGTGGATGGTGTGTGGCCCCCCTCTGGTACTTCTTTCGCCCAATATTTTTTATATATTCTAAAACGTGCTCCTGTGAAGTTTCAAGACTTTTGGAGTTGTGCAGAATAGGTCTATAATATTTGCTCCTTTTCCAGCCCAGAATTCCAGCTGCTGGCATTCCCCCTCTTCATGTAAACTTTGTAAAATGAGAGAGAATAGGCATAAGTATTGTGATATAATGTGTAATAACAGCCCATAATGCAATAAATATTGATATGAAAGCATGATGCAAAATGGACATATCAACTCCCCCAAGCTTAGACCCCGCTTGTCCTCAAGTGAAAGCCGGAATCGAAAAATATGTCCACATGTTTAGAGATAGAGGTGTTGATAAAATAAAATACGGACATGAGGGCATCATGATCATTCTTATAACAGCAACATATATATATATATATATATATATATATATATATATATATATATATATATTGTCATATGATCTCTTACGCTAAAGTAACAATTCAATCACAATTTCAAGTATGAATCATAAACTTCATTGAAAACTAACAAACTATAATCTCAGTCACTGAGGCAATTGCAATTTATCATAACATAGGAAAGAGTCAATAAGAGCTTTCCAGCAAGTCCACATACTCAACCATCTTTTAGTCTTTCACAATTTCTAACACTCACGCGATATTTATGGTTATGAAGTTTTAGTCGGACACAGAGAAAGATAGGGGCTTATAGTTTTGCCTCCCAACCTTTTACCTCAAGGGTAATGTCAATAATAATAGTTCATGAAAACTCACATCCAATTAGCTATATATATCTGGATCTTTCCAACACATTGTGCTTGCCAAAGGATAAAATGTAAAAAGGAAAGGCGAGGATCACTGCGACTCTTTGCATGAAGTATAAGACAAGAATAAAAGATAGGCCCTTCGCAGAGGGAAGCAGAGGTTGTCATGTGCTTTTATTGTTGGATGCACAAAATCTTAATGCAAAAGAACGTCACTTTATATTGCCACTTGTGATATGGACCTTTATTATGCAGCCCGTCGCTTTTATTTCTTCCACATCACAAGATCGTATAAAGCTTATTTTCTCCACACTAATAAATAATACATATTTAGAGAGCAATTTTCATTGCTTGCAACAATGACAACTTACTTGAAGGATCGTACTCAATCCACAGGTAGATATGGTGGACTCTCATGGCCAAACTGGGTTTAAGGATATTTGGAAGCACAAGTAGTATCTCTACTTGGTGCAAAGAAATTGGCTAGCATGAGAGCGAAAGGCAAGCTCAACATGTTGGTTGATCCATGACAATATAATTTATCTCAGATGTAAGAAAAAATAACCCATTACGTTGTCTTCCTTGTCCAACATCAACTCTTTAGCATGTCATATTTTAATGAGTGCTCACAATCATAAAATATGTCCAAGATAGTGTATTTATATGTGAAAACCTCTCTTTCTTTATTACTTCCTATTAATTGCAACGATGAACAAAACTATGCTTGTCAACTCTCAACATTTTTTATTCATCATACTCTTTATATGTGAAGTCATTACTCTCCATAAGATCCATATGATCCCTTTATTTCTTTTTATTCTTTTTCTTTTATTTTATTCCCTCAAGATCATAGTAAGGTAATCAAGCCCTTGACTCAACACTAATCTTTATTATATATAGCTCACAACTCGATTACATAGAAGGATCATAAAGCAAAACTCAAAACTAGATCATACTAAAACTTTATTCTACTAGATCAAGATATAACCAAAAGGATCGAACTAAGAAAAACAATAAAGATAAAAGTGATGGTGATACGATATCGGGGCAGTCCCCCAAGCTTGGCAGTTGCCAAGGAGAGTGCCCATACCCGTGTGCTTATGTCTCTTTCTTCGGGGGTGGTGATGATGGAGTTGTTGATGGCTTGTGCTTCTTCCTTAATTTGCGCTTGAGGATAGAATTTTGCTCCCTTAGGTCCTCGATCTCCCGCTCAAGGCTTAATACCTTTTTGCATAGTTCTTGTTTGTTCTCCTGCAAGAGACGAAAAGGATAAACTCGATCTTAGGTTTCTTTGCTCTATTGGGGAGGCTTGAATTTTTGAACTCCACATGCATGTCCCCAGGTTGAGGTAATGGGACTTCATCTTCATCTGAGCTCGTCTCCTCCTTTCCCCTAGGTTCATAGTCTTCTTCTTCCTCCATGGTCCAACCATAATGCTCCATGACCACATAGACTTTATGATCTGCAAGGTAATCAGCCACATAGCTTTCTCCCTCCGAATCATGGGATGACATATTGCTCTAATCTGCAGCAGAAACAGCTCGAAACAAAGACAGAGGATAATTGTGTGATACGGTAGTCAAAACCTCCGAGGGATTATATAATGAATTTTTGCCGACCGAAAGAAGTATCGTGTAAGAAAATGAAGTCTGGAGAGCACACGAGGTGCCACGAGGCAGGGGGCGCGCCCTCCACCCTCGTGGAAGCCTCGTGTCCTTTCCGGACTACTTCTTATTTTTCTATTTTCTTAAATATTCCAAAACGGAGAAAAATTGCCATTAGAACTATTTTGGAGTCAGTTTACTTACCGTACCACGTACCTATTCCTTTTTGAAGTATGAAACATCCTGGAAAGTGTCCCTTATGTATTCCTCCGGGGTTACGGTTTCAATAACATTAGTTTCAACATTTATAGGATTACCTGAGATATAATGTTTGATTGTTTGACCGTTCACCACCCTCGGATTTGTGTCTTCGAAGTTGTTGATTTTTGTGGCACCGGAACGGTAGACATCCTCGATAACGTAAGGACCTTCCCATTTTGAGAGGAGTTCGCCTGCAAAAAATCTTAAACAAGAGTTGTATAACAATACATAATCACCTACATTAAACTCGCGTTTTTGTATCCTTTTGTCATGCCATCTTTTAACTTTTTGTTTAAACAGTTTGGTATTCTCATAGGCCTGGGTTCTCCATTCATCAAGTGAGCTTATGTCAAATAACCTCTTCTCACCGGCAAGTTTGAAATCATAATTGAGCTCTTTAATGACCCAATATGCCTTATGTTCAAGTTCGAGAGGTAAGTGACAAGCTTTACCATAAACCATTTTATACGGAGACATACCCATAGCATTTTTGTATACAGTTCTATAGGCCCATAATGCATCATCAAGTTTCTTAGGCCAAATTTTCCTAGATCTATTAATAGTCTTTTGCAAAATGAATTTAAGCTCTATATTGCTAAGTTCTACTTGACCACTAGACTATGGGTGATAAGGAGATGCAATTCTATGGTTAACATCATACTTAGCAAGCATTTTACGAAAGGAACCATGAATAAAATGTGAACCACCATCAGTCATTAAGTATCTAGGGACCCCAAACCTCAGAAAAATAACTTCTTTAAGCATCTTAATATAGGTGTTATGATCAACACTACTAGTTGGAATAGCTTCTGCCCACTTAGTAACGTAATCAACAGCAACTAAAATATGTGTATACCCATTAGAGGAAGGAAACGGTCCCATATAATCAAAGCCCCAGACATCAAATGGTTCAATAGCAAGTGAATAATTCATAGGAATTTCTTGACGTCTTCTAATATTACCAATCCTTTGACATTCATCACAAGACAAGACAAGCTTACATGCATCCTTGAAGAGAGTAGGCCAATAAAAACCGGATTGCGATACCTTATGTGCAGTTCTCTCTCCAGCGTGGTGTCCTCCATAAGCCTCGGACTGACACTTGCGTAGGATATGTTCCCGTTCATGCTCAGGTACACAACGTCTAATAACACCATCTACTCCTTTATAAAGGTGTGGGTCATCCCAAAAGTAATGTCTTAAATCATAGAAGAACTTTTTCTTTTGTTGGTATGTGAAACTAGGTGGTATAAAATTAGCAACAATATAATTAGCATAATCAGCATACCATGGAGCAGTACAAGAAGCATTTACGACAGCTAATTGTTCATCAGGAAAGCTATCATCAGTAGGTAGTGGGTCATCAAGAACATTCTCTAACCCAGACAAGTTATCTGCAACGGGGTTCTCAGCTCCCTTTCTATCAATAATATGCAAATCAAATTCTTGTAGTAAGAGAACCCATCTAATAAGTCTAGGTTTAGCATCTTTCTTTTCTATAAGATATTTAATAGCAGCATGATCAGTGTGAACAATTACTTTAGAATCAACAATATAAGGTCTAAACTTATCACAAGCAAACACAACTGCTAAAAATTCTTTTTCAGTAGTAGCATAATTTCTTTGAGCACTGTCTAGAGTTTTACTAGCATATTGAATAACATTTAATTTCTTATCAACTCTTTGTCCTAAAAGATCCCCTACAGCATAATCACTAGCATCACACATAATTTCAAATGGTAAATTCCAATTAGGAGGCTGAACAATAGGTGCAGAAATCAAATCTTTCTTAAGTATTTCAAATGCTTCTACACAATCATCATCAAAGACAAAAGGAACATCTTTTTGTAAGAGATTAGTCAGAGGCCGAGAAATTTTAGAGAAGTCCTTAATGAACCTCTGTCGGGGAAACTGATCCTCGAGCACCTATGGGGCCGGCGGACCGGGCCCCTTTCGGTTCGGCGGGGGGCGGAGATCGCACGAAGAGCAGATCGAGGCGAGGCACACGAGCAGTTTACCCAGCTTCGGAGCTCTCCGGAGAGATAACACTCCTACTGCTGCTTGTCTGGTTGTATTATCTGGTGTTCTTGCTCTCGAGTGAGAGAGTGTGATGTCTTCTGGGCTACGAATGAATCGAAGAAAACTGTCCGATCCTACGAGCCGAACCCCCTCTACGTTGCGCATGGGCCTCCTTTTATACGCTAAAGGGGTCACCGACAGGTGGCAATGCAGAGGAGGGTAAAAACGTAAAAAGCGAGGTAGTTGATACAGTTGCTTGTACAGTGTACCCTACCTAACCCTGACGGCAGGGGACAAGGGCATTAAATGCCCGTCTGAGTCGCCCGAACAGTGCAGAAAAGGACCGTTAGGGGCGCCACCGTTCGCCACGATGGCGATCTTGTCAGCTTCGCATGCCACTGCGCACCGTTGGCTGCGCAGCCTCCCGCCACGCGCGCCCGGAGAGGCCCCCAGAGCGACACGTTGGTGGATGCGCTGGAGCGTGGACGCAGAGTGGCCGCCTGCCGCGACAAGCGCCTTGCCGCTGTCGTTATCTTCGCCGGGCCCAGAAGCTCGTCGCTCACCGGGCCTCGGTGTACCTTGTTTAGTCTTCCCGGCAAGCTCCTCTTGCCGGGGCCTTGCTGCCTTGCCGGAGCGCGCGGCGCGTCGCGGCAAGTTCCTTGGGGCGCCTTGGTTGGCCTTCCCAGCAAGCTCCTCTTGCCGGGGTCTTGTCTCCTTAGCTTAAATACTTTGTTCTTGGATGGCTTCAAGGGAACCTTGGGGGATCTTCGCGTTCGCCCGGCAAGCCTTTGTCGCGGGGTGCTGCAACTGCCCGTGCACAAGTTCGGGGTACTAGGGTACCCCTATTCTAGTACACCGACAGGAGCCCCTGGGCCTGGGCCAGACACGGTGCCGAGCGCTGTTGGGCCAGGCCCAAGACAGGGCACGGGCACACGCGGGCTGGGCCATGCCAAATCTTGTTCTGTATCCACCGCACTCTCCCATAACAGCACGCGTTGAATGCGGCATCGTGGGAGAGATCGTGGGTGGTTGTTTATTTGGAAGGCCGAAACGTCCGCCCCGTCCCTCTTTATAAGCAGAGGAAACAGGGGCAGTTCGTTCCCCCTCGCTGGTTGCTGCTACTCCTTCTTCACAAACTCCGCCGCTCCCCCCTTCTTCTCGAAGCCGAGAGAGCAGCGTTCCGCCCCCCCCCCATTGCCACCAGCATCACCACGCCGTCGACCTTCCCCACCACCTCTGCCATGGCCCCGAAAGCCGACAAGGGAAAGGGTGTGAAGTCGGCCGAGGCGCAGCGGCTCACGGCGCTGCGGAAGGAGCGGGCGATCTTCACCCCCCAGCTCGGCGTGCAGGAGCTGAGGGAGTACTTCTACCTCTTTTGGGCGACGGAGACGCGTGCGCATCCGCGCACGAGGGTACTCCCAGCCGCTGCCTCGGAGTTGGCTTCAAACGGGTACCCGTTCTTCCCGCTATTCTTCTACTGCGGGCTCTGCCCGCCCTTCTCGAAGTTCTTTTGTGACATTATGAGCACATATGGCTTCCGCCTCCTTGACTTCACCCCCAATGTTGTCCTGACCATGGCAGTTTTCGCACACTTGTGCGAAAACTTTGTCGGAGTCCACCCTAGCGTTGCCCTTTTTCGCCACTTCTTCATACCTCGGGTAGAGAGAGGAGAGCCACTTGCCGGAGGGATTGCCTGGGTCTCGAGAGTCGGCAAGAAAGAGGCATACTTGGAGGGTGAGCTCCGCAGCAAGTGGGAGGAGTGGAGAGCGGAGTGGTGTTGGATTGTTGAGGAGAATCCGCAGCCCTTCACCGCCGTGCGCCAAACTCCAATAGTGCGCGGCAATGACTGGAGCAACGTGGCCCCGGAAGACGAGAGGCTGAAGATCGCCATCACTAGGATTCTTCGCCTCAGGCTTGCCGGGCTCACCGTAGGTGCTGTCGGGGCAGATTTCCTCCGCCGCCGCATTGCCCCCCTGCAGGAGAGGGGGAGGCCCGCCTGGGAATTCAAGAATTCGGCGGACATCATGAGGCTGCGGCCGGGCCTCAACTACAACTTCACTGTCTTGGAGTTGGACGCAATGCTCTTGGAATTATTCAAACGCGACCCCCAGCACCCATTCACACTGCCGAGGGGCGTAGTTCCTTTGTGCAATAACTCTTCGCTTGACCGGATCCGCGCCATGATGCCGTTGTGCGATTCACACGGCATCGTCCCAACTTGGCAAGAGCCTGCGGATGACGTTGTGCGATCGTTCTTCGACACCTTGGAGGAAGTGCCGGTCCGCGCTGACGAGCAGAAGAGCCTCACCCGTGACACCACCGACGAGGAGATGCAGCTCATCGCTACTAGGGCGGAAGAGGCTGCGGCCGCAGCTGCTGCGGGTGTGTTTGGGTTTACTGTGGAGGAGGCGGAGGCTGCAGAGGCGGCAAACCTTGCCGAACGCGCGGAGTTCATGGGCGAGGAGGAGCCTGCCGGTTCCGAAGCCGAGTCGAGCGAGGCCGGCGAGGAGGAGGCTGAGCCTTCAGAGAACTTGCCGCAGGCGGAGCCCCCGGCCCTGCCAAGGAGGCGCCTTTGCAGGGCCAGGGACGCAGCGGGGCGGCAGCCGGCTCCACAGCCACCGAGCCGCGCGACGCGCTCTACCGCGGCAAGCAATGTTGCCGCGGGAGCGCCTCACGCAACAGCGGCAACTGGAGCGGGATCTTCCCGGGCCACCGCCACTGCCCCCGCCAAGCGGGCAAGGGATCCTACTCCTCCACCTCGCCGCACCGGAGGAGGGCCGGACTTCGATCTTTCCGCGCTCAGCTCCGACGAGGAGGAAGAAGAGTGAGTTTCTTTGGTGCTCTTATAATCCTTCAATCTTGTTGTTTATATCTTGTATCTGACTTGCTCCAATCTGGACTCCTTTCTTTTCAGAACACTGGCCCAGAGAGCGGCGAAGAGGGCCAAGGCCGCGGTGATCGTCATCGAGGATGACCCCATCGTGTCGGCAGGAGGTGGGCCCGAGACCACCTTGACGGACCCGGCAATCACCCCTCGGCGCAGCCCCCAGCGTAAGTTCATAGTTTAGCCTTCTGTTGCCGGGCGCGCTTGAGTGCTTTTTCCTTTGTTGATATCTTGCTTGTTGACTTGTGCAGGAGCAGAGCAGCCTCACCAGGAGCGCCCGGAGGCTGGTCCCGAAGTGCCACCTGCTTCGACTGCACCGCCAAGGGAGGAGTCCCCGGCAAGGGAGCGCTCTCCGGCAAGGGGGGACTCTCCGGCAAGGGACGGCACTGCTGATCCTGCAGCGACCGAGGCTGCAACTGAAGATCTTGGCACAGGTAATCCACTTGCCCAGAAACTTTCCCTCGGGTTCTGCTTCTTCCATTTTTCCCTTCTTGGATTTTTGATTGATTTTCCTCCCTTCTTCGTTCTTCAGACCCATCTTCGGCTGAGCCAATGGAGACAGAGGGCGCCGGCGAGGAAGGTGCCGGTGCTGAAGAGACCGCCGGCGAGGAGGCCGCCGGGGCTGCTGCTGCGGAAGCCGGCGAGGGGTCGGGCGATCGCACTGACGACCCTGAGGCCGCAGGAGCGCCGGGCGCTGCACCGACCGCCGAACCCTCTGCCGCTACTGCGGAGCCGGGCTCCGAGGAGCCCCAGCCCGGTGCCTACTTGCAGGCCGGTGACAATATCTTCATCAAGCTACCCTGGGCGTCGAGCTCCAGGGCGCCGGTCGAGGGGGAGACTTTTGACGGGGAGGTGCTCGCCTCTGCTGGACTGTCATTGGTTGACGCGCCCGGCAGCAGCAGCGGCGAGGCTGAGGAGGAGCAGCTACTGCGGAAGCTGCTGTCACACTACCGCACCCGACAAGCCAAGCTGGCTTCCCGGGAAGCGCTTGTCGTGAAGGCGGAAGTTGACATGGAAAAGAGCGCGGAGGAGCTCCGGGGCCAAAATCAAGAAGCTCTCCGGTCCCTGGCGCAGGAGCGGGAGCGAGTCAATGAGGAGCGCACGGCCTTTCTTCTCGAGAAGGCCGAGGCTGAGGAGGAACAAAGGCTGGCCGCCGAGAAGCAATCCGCGCGGGAAGGTGAACTAGTGTAGCGGAAGGCCCACCTCGACAGCTACGAGGAAGAGCTCGCTGAGCGCGAGCGAGCACTTGGCGGGGCGCTCAAGGAGGCAAAGGATGCCGCGGCAACTGCAGAGGCCGCCAAGAAAGAGCTAGAGGAGAAGGTGGCGCAGCTGGAGGCCGATATTGGGAAGAGCGGCGAGGAGCTTGCCGCGCTCAAGCGTGAGCGTGAGAAGGATGCTGCCGCCCACGGTGAGCTGCAAGGCCTTCTCGCTGAGAGGGGCAAGGAGCTCAGCGCCGCCAAGGATTCCAAAGCAGACCTGGAGCTGAAGCTGGCCACGCTGACGCAGACGCTGGAGGCCGCCAAGGAGCGGGAGAAGACCTTGTCAGAGAAGGTCAAGGCCGACGCGGCGCTACTGGAGAGCATTGCAGTTACCCAGAACTCGTTCAGAGACACTGTGGAGCACTGGACCGAGGGTCTGGTGAACATTGCCGCAGTCATCAACGAGGAGCTGGCGCAGCTGGGGATGGAGGACTTTGGGTATCCTTCCGACGAGAGCCTTCAACCCAGCGCCAAGCTCAGCCTATTCTTCAAGGGCGTGGCGACGGCACTCCAGCGGCTCCGGGAGAGGATCCCGAAGCAGCTGGCCGACGAGTCGCGCAAAATCTGCGCCGGGGTTCTCCAGAAGGTGCTGATGAAGGTAGCCTTCCGCAATCCAGGCCTCAGCTTCACCAACGTCCTCAGGTCCTTGCCGCCTGACGCCGATCTGGATGCACTCAAGGCCCTTGTCGCACCCATTGTGGACAAGGTGAGCGAGATCAAGAGAGTCGAGGGCGGACGCGTAGATTAGGCCGCCCATTTCTTCTTTTCCCTTGTCGCTGCTAATCATGTTATGAAAACAGTCTGTTAGAGCTGCGACAAGTTATCTTGTAATATAACTTTATTTCTGTTATCAATTGCAATGTTATTTCCTCTACTAGATTCCTTCCTTTGTATGTTTTACCCTACGCTTCTAGGGAACTTGTCGGCGCAGGCGCCCGAGCCGCGAGCGCTGAGTGCGGAACTTCAGCAGCCTGCTGGCGGCGCTGCTTCCGACAAGAAACCTTGTCGCGACTAGATGCAGCACGCTTAAGCTGTTGAGCGGACTCGAAACAAAGTAAGGGCGCAACTAGCCACGAGTTGGTTCCTCCGCGCACAGGTTTTCCATACAAAGCAGGGTCGTTCGAGGAAGATAACTCAAAAATTTAAAAAAGTGATTGCTCAAACTTTGGCAACTTAGCTTTTCTGTCATTTGCTTCCCGGTAAGGCAAGTCTTTGCTTGAACGACGCCTGGCCCATACCACAATCTTCTCCTTCCCCCCCCCGGCAAACTTGTGTGCGAGAGAACCTTCTTTTCCTTTAAAAGAAAAAGAAAGAAGAGAAAATAATAATATGGAGCTCTTCGGCTCGTTACTGCTTACCGGATGTAGGTGCTGCACAAAGTGTCAGATAATCGCATGCAAGAAAGGAACTAACGCATGAAATGGACAAGCTGTGCGGAGCACATGGGGTTTTACTTATGCACGGGATCTGCGCCCGGCTTTGTACAAAGGATTACATGCAACAGCGGCAAGACTTGTACAAAAGGTGGTTGCCGGAACGGGTTCCGGCAACCGCGCCTTATGGGAAAAACTTACGAAGATGTTCTATGTTCCAGGAGTTGCTCACCGGAATGCCATCTTCGGTCTCAAGGCGGACAGCGCCAGGCCTTGTGACTCGTCTCACCCGATAAGGGCCTTCCCACTTCGGCGTCAACTTGTTGGAATTCTTGGCGGACTGAACGCGCCGAAGAACAAGGTCGCCTTCCTCGAAGCTTCTGGCTTTAACTTTGCGGCTATGATAGCGGCGCAAAGCTTGCTGGTATCGAGCAGCTCGTACAGCAGCCTGAAGACGATCTTCCTCAAGGAGCAGCGCGTCGTCTTGCCGCAGCTGTTCTTGCTCAAGCTCATCATAAGCGAGCACTCGAGGTGATCCGTATACGAGTTCCGTGGGGAGAACTGCCTCTGCTCCATAGACTAGAGCGAAAGGTGTCTGGCCAGTGGCTCGATTTGGCGTCGTTCTGATCGACCAAAGAACCACCGGCAGCTCCTCGATCCAGTTCCTTCCGCACCTGTGCAGCCTGTCGAAAGTTCTGGTCTTGAGCCCGCGCAGCACTTCAGCATTTGCCCTCTCTGCTTGACCGTTGCTTCTCGGATGAGCAACAGAAGCGAAGCAGACCTTGGCGCCAAGGTCTTGGACGTACTGCATGAAGGTGCGGCTCGTGAATTGCGTGCCGTTGTCGGTGATGATCCTGTTAGGGATCCCGAAACGGCAAACAATCGACCTGAAGAACTTGACTGCTGACTGTGCTGTCACCTTCCTCACTGGCTGCACTTCCGGCCACTTTGTGAACTTGTCGATTGCGACGTACAAGTACTCAAAGCCCCCGACAGCTCGGGGGAAGGGGCCGAGGATATCGAGCCCCCAGACCGAAAATGGCCAGGATAAAGGGATTGTCTGGAGAGCTTGAGCTGGCTGGTGTATCTGTTTGGAGTGGAACTGGCACGCTTCACACTTGGTTACTTGTGCAGTTGCATCCTGGAGGGCTGTCGGCCAAAAGAAACCTTGCCGGAAAGCTTTGCCGGCAAGTGCTCTTGCGCCAATGTGGTGGCCACATATGCCTCCATGTATCTCCGCCAACAGCTTTTGTCCATCTTCCCGGCGAATACACTTCAATTTCACACCGTTGAGTCTTCTTCTGTACAGTATGCTATCGACAAACTGGTACATACTTGACTGCCGGGCTACTCTTTCCGCTTCTTCTTGTTCTTCGGGAAGTTCTCCTGTCTGAAGGAAGTGGACAATCTGCTGTGCCCATGCTGGAGCTTGTGGCTCGACAACAAGGACTAAAGGCGCATCTGCTGCTGCGGGAACATCCGCTTCCACGGCAAGGGCTTGCGGCCCTGCCGGAGCTTGATGTTCCCCGGCAAGCTTGCCGGAGCAAAACTTGTCGGGAGCGTCTGCTTCAACGGAACAAACCATAAGGCTTGCCGGAGCAGACTGCCCCTCAGCATCCTTGGTGTTGATCTTGGGGACTTTCTTGGCGGCGGCTTCGGGGAGCTCTGCCGGAAAGTAGTCACCAGAAACCAACTTCCTCTTCTTGCTTTGTCCAGTTGATGGTGTTACGGATGGTTGAGTCAACTTAAGCACAAAGATCCCTGGTTCCACAGGTAACTTTAGTGCGGCGCACTTTGACAGGCCATCAGCAATATCATTCTGAGCTCTTGGGATATGCTCCATTTGTAGGCCGTCAAAGTGCTCTTCTAGCTTCCTCACTTCATCGACATACGCTTCCATCAACGGACTCTGGTAGTTCTTGTTCACTTGTCGGACGACAAGCTGTGAGTCACCCCTGACAATGAGCTTCTTGATCCCAAGGTCTGCTGCGATTCTGAGACCGGCAAGCAATCCTTCATACTCTGCAGTATTGTTGGTTGCTTGCTCTTTGGGAAAGTGCATCTGGACTACGTACTTGAGGTGCTCTCCGGTGGGTGCGACAAGCAGCACGCCTGCACCGGCGCCTTGCAGCGAGAAGGCACCATCAAAGTACATCAGCCACTCTTTGCTTGCCTCTTTGACGGGGATGCTCGTTTCTGGAATTTCTTCATCTGGGGTTGGCGTCCACTCTGCTATGAACTCTGCCAATGCTCTGCTTTGGATAGTTGAAGTGCTCTCAAACTTGAGGCCAAAGCTTGACAGTTCCAGCGCCCACTCGACAATCCTGCCCGTTGCTTCTGGATTTTGCAGTATCCTCTTCAGCGGAAAGCGAGTGACGACTGTGATCTCATGTGCTTGGAAGTAATGGCGCAGCTTTCTCGAGGCCATGAGGAGGCCGAAAAGCAACTTCTGCACACCAGAGTACCTTGATCTAGCCCCCTGCAGAAGAGAACTGACAAAGTAAACTGGGCGCTGCACCATTCTCCTTGGCATCTTATCATGTTCCTGCGCAAACCCATGTTTGTCGGGACCAGAGCTTGTCGACGAAGCCCCCTGCTTGTCGCTGGATGGATCTGCCGTGGTTGCTGGCTCATCATCCGCCTCCCTCTCCGCCACTAACGCAGCACTAACCACTTGATTGGTTGCTGCTATATACAGCAGCAACTTCTCTTGCGGCTTAGGTGCGACAAGCGTTGGAGTGGAGGACAGGTATCTCTTCAAGTCCTGCAGCGCAGCCTCCGCTTCCGGAGTCCATTTCATTGGACCTGCCTTTTTCAAAATTTTGAAAAATGGCAGGGCGCGCTCAGCAGATCTAGAGATAAACCTGCTGAGAGCAGCCACGCAACCGGCAAGCCTTCGTACATCCTTGACGCGCTTTGGTGCTTCGATCTGCTCAATGGCTTTGATCTTGTCGGGATTGGCTTCAATTCCCCGCTGAGACACGAAGAACCCGAGAAGCTTGCCGGAAGGGACTCCAAACACGCACTTCTCGGGGTTAAGCTTGAGGTTGATCTTGCGCAGGTTTGCAAATGTCTCGTCTAAATCTTGAATCAAGGTCGCCTTGTTCTTGCTCTTGACCACTATGTCATCCATGTAAGCTTCCACATTTCTGTGTATTTGTGGCTCAAAAGCATGGTGGACTACCCTTGCGAATGTTGAACCAGCATTCTTCAAACCGAAAGGCATCCGTACGAAGCAGTACGTGCCACACGGGGTGATAAATGCGGTTTTCTCTTCATCTTCTTCTGCCATGAAGATCTGATGGTATCCTGAGTATGCATCAAGAAATGAAAGCAAATCACATCCGGCTGTGGAGTCAACAATCTGGTCAATACGCGGCAAGGGAAATGGGTCTTTGGGACAAGCTTTATTAACATCAGTGAAGTCAATACAAAGTCTCCATTTCCCGTTAGCCTTGCGCACAACAACAGGATTGGCCAACCACGTGGGATGGAGTACTCCTCTGACAAGGCCTGCTGCTTCCAACTTCTTGATTTCTTCTGCGATGAATTCTTGGCGCTCTACTGCCTGCTTCCTGACTCTCTGCTTGACGGGCCGCGCATGAGGACAGACGGCAAGGTGGTGCTCAATCACTTTCCTGGGAACACCGGGGATATCAGACGGTTGCCACGCAAACACGTCGACATTCGCCCGCAGGAAAGCAACGAGCGCGCTTTCCTATTTGGGGTCAAGAGTGGCGCTGATGGTGAAGGTACCACCAGTGCCATCCTCCTTGGCGGACACCTTCTTAGTCTCAGGTGGAGCTGCCATTGCCTTCTTACACTTGCCGGTGGAGCTCGATGGTGCGTCCTCGATGGTAGCGCAGCACTCCGAAGAAGTGCGCTTGCCGGAGTGGGCATCAGAGCTCTTGCCGGACTTGGTCTTCTTCTTCCCCCCGGGAGCTTCAGCGGCAAGTGTCCTGTGTTCTGCTGCGGCTGCTGCTTCCCGGTAGATCTTGTCGGCACAGATAAGAGCATCCTTCTTGTCGCCAGGGACAGAGATGACACTTATTGGGCCTGGCATTTTCAGTACGTTGTACGCATAGTGAGAGGCTGCCATGAACTTGGCGAGTGCCGGACGGCCAAGGATTCCATTATAAGGTAATGGAAAGTCGGCAACGTCAAACGTGACCCTCTCAGTCCTGAAGTTTAGCTCACTGCCAAATGTTACCGGCAACGTGATCTTTCCCTTTGGCTTGCTCCTTCCCGGGTTGATTCCTTGAAATGTGCCGGTCTCTTCGAGCTCGCTGTCAGGGATCTGGAGCTTCTGGAGCACCGCGGAGGAGATCAGGTTCAAGCCAGCCCCGCCGTCAACTAGCATCTTAGTGACCTTGAGGTTGCGGATTGTTGGTGAAACCAACATCGGCAAGCACCCGACCGCAGTTATGCGATCCCGGTGGTCCTCAATATCAAAGATGATAGGCGTGCCGGACCATTTCAGAGGCTTGCATGACTCGACGGGTGGTTCTACTGCATTAACTTCCCGCACCCACTACTTGAGCTGGCGGTGTGAGGCATGCAGAGAAGCACCACCGTCAACGCACAGGACCTCTGTGGCTTTCTGGAACTCCTACTCATCAGTCTCCTCATCATCCATATCTTCATCGTCACCGTCCTCTTCATCCTTGTCGCGGCCGCGAGGAGGTCTGTCTCCTTGCCGCTGCTTGGCCTTGCCGCGGCGTCCTCCTCGGCCGGGACGTTTCTTGCCAGATCCACCAGCTCCTTCCTGGGCCTTCTCCTTGTCGCGCCGCTCATATTCAGCTTTCTGTTGCTCAACAAGCTGCTCGACCCTCTTACAGTTCTGAAGATCATGGCCCTTGGTGCGGTGAATCTTGCAATACTGCTTGTTGGTGCCGTCTTGCTTGTCGGTGACCGCCACCTCCGCGGCAACCTCCTTGCCGGAGTCACCAGCTTTGGCTTCCTTGGCGCTACCACCGCTGCTGGACTGCTCAACAACTAGCACTTCTTTGCCTTTCCTCCTTCTGTTGTTCCGCCGCCGGTTTTTCCTTGTCGGGGCAGCATCTTCGCTGTCAGATCCTCCCGCTCCTATATTTTCTCCGGGGAGTCTCCTCCCTTCCTCAGCACGCGCACACTTGTCGGCCAGTGCATATAACTCACTGACGTCCCTGATCTTGCACATCGCCATTTCCTCCCGCATCCTGTGGTTCCGCACGTTCTGATGGAACACGCTGATCACCGCGGCAGGGTGGACGTCTGGGATGTTGTGCTGCACACTACTGAATCTCTGAATGTACTTGCGCAAGGGCTCTCCTTCCTTCTGGGCGAGCAGATGAAGATCACTCTCCTGGCCATGAGGCTTGTGTCCGCCGGTAAAGGCGCCGACAAACTGATGGCACAGATCAGCCCAAGAGGATATGGAGTTGTCCGGCAAGTGCATGAGCCAGGACCTGACATTGGGCTTGAGCACCAGCGGGAAGTAGTTGGCAAGGATCTTGTCATCTCGTCCCCCGGCAGCTTGCACCGCAATGGTGTAAATGCTGAGGAACTCTGACGGATGCGTCTTGCCGTCGTACTTCTCCGGTACGTCTGGCTTGAAGTTCTTTGTGCTGGGCCACTGGACTTGCCGCAGCTCACGAGTGAACGCAGGACAACCTACCGCGTACGGCAGATCGCCTGGTTCCCCTGGCGCATGCATGTCAACAGAGGGCCCATCGCGCTTGTCGGATTGACGTCGCGCTTCTCTTCGGCGCTCGATGCAGGTTCGAGCGTCTTCTTGTTGTCGATCATGAAGAACTTGGCGCTGATCGCGACGAGCTCGTGGATCCGACGATGCAGTGGAGTCGCTGTCGAGGTGGATCCGGCGAGTTGGCGATCTTGGCCTTCGGGGCGGTGACTGCATGGTAGTTGCACCTCCGCCCGTTTCGCCGCCACCGGCTCGCGTCCGGCGGTCCTGCCGCAGCGGCGACGCGCTCGGCTGCCGTGGAGTGTCGCTGTTGGCGTAGCCGATGAGACTCTGAATGGTGGCCCTCCATTCGTCGATCTTGTCCGATGTCGGAGGGTAATCTAGGAGAAGTTGAGCTCGCGCCAAAGCTTCTGCTGGAGTGGTGGGTGGCAGTGGCGGACGGCGCGAGGAGCGGGACGTGCTCGAACTTCTAACTATGTTAGAAGGAGCAGTATCCCGTCCAGGCGACCGTGCTCCGCTCGTGCCAGCACGCTGGCGTGCATGCTGGTCTTGAGCGCCCCAAGATCCACCAGCTTGGTCTTGGGCTATCATGCGTATGGCACTGCTAGTGCCATGACGCTGTTGATCTTGCGCCTCCTGAGAGTGGCGTGGAACATGTACAGTCGCCTAGGTGTGTGCAGCCTTGTTCTTGGACCTGGCGGCATCATGGGCTTCCTCGTCGACGTCGTTTCTTCCGCCGGCGTCCATCCCACCACTCGTTTGCTCCAACGGTGGCGGAAGTGACGTGGATGGAGCGGCTGCCGCCGAAGTCTTCTTCTTCGGTGGCATGTTGATGAAGAGAATAAAGATCTAGCTCGTGTGAACGCCGGATCTGGTTCACACGGTCTCAACGCCCCCTACCTAGCGCGCCAAAGATGTCGGGGAAACTGATCCTCGAACACCTATGGGGCCGGCGGACCGGGCCCCTTTCGGTTCGGCGGGGGGCGGAGATCGCACGAAGAGCAGATCGAAGCGAGGCACACGAGCAGTTTACCCATCTTCGGAGCTCTCCGGAGAGATAACACTCCTACTGCTGCTTGTCTGGTTGTATTATCTGGTGTTCTTGCTCTCGAGCGAGAGAGTGTGATGTCTTCTGGGCTACGAATGAATCGAAGCAAACTGTCCGATCCTACGAGCCGAACCCCCTCTACGTTGCGCATGGGCCTCCTTTTATACGCTAAAGGGGTCGCCGACAGGTGGCAACGCAGAGGAGGGTAAAAACGTAAAAAGCGAGGTAGTTGATACAGTTGCTTGTACAGTGTACCCTACCTAACCCTGACGGCAGGGGACAAGGGCATTAAATGCCCGTCTGAGTCGCCCGAACAGTGCAGAAAAGGACCGTTAGGGGCGCCACCGTTCGCCACGATGGCGATCTTGTCAGCTTCGCATGCCACTGCGCACCGCTGGCTGCACAGCCTCCCGCCACGCGCGCCCGAAGAGGCCCCCAGAGCGACACGTTGGTGGATGCGCTGGAGCGTGGACGCAGAGTGGCCGCCTGCCGCGGCAAGCGCCTTGCCGCTGTCGTTATCTTCACCGGGCCCAGAAGCTCGTCGCTCACCGGGCCTCGGTGTACCTTGTTTAGTCTTCCCAGCAAGCTCCTCTTGCCGGGGCCTTGCTGCCTTGCCGGAGCGTGCGGCGCGTCGCAGCAAGTTCCTTGGGGCGCCTTGGTTGGCCTTCCCGGCAAGCTCCTCTTGCCGGGGTCTTGTCTCCTTAGCTTAAATACTTTGTTCTTGGATGGCTCCAAGGGAACCTTGGGGGATCTTGGCGTTCACCCAGCAAGCCTTTGCCGCGGGGTGCTGCAACTGCCCGTGCACAAGTTCGGGGTACTAGGGTACCCCTATTCTAGTACACCGACAACCTCCTATAAAAACTGGCGTGACCAAGGAAACTTCTTATACCTTTAATGTCCTTAGGACACGACATCTTTTCAATAGCATCAACTTTAGCTTTATCAACTTCGATACCTCTTTCAGAAATTTTATGCCCCAAGACAATACCTTCATTAACCATAAAGTGGCACTTCTCCCAATTCAAGACAAGATTAGTTTCTTCACATCTCTACAAAACTCGATCAAGGTTGCTTAAGCAATCATCAAAAGAAGTTTCGTAAACGGAGAAATCATCCATGAAAACCTCAACAATTTTTTCACAAAAATCATAGAATATAGCATCCATACATCTTTGAAAGGTAGCAGGTGCATCGCATAAACCAAAAGGCATACATCTATAAGAAAAGGTACCGAAAGGGCAGGTAGAAGTTGTATTTTCTTGATCCTCTTTTGACACAGGTATTTGAGAGAAACCAGAATAACCATCTAGAAAGCAAAAATGTGTATATTTGGATAATCTTTCTAGAAATTGATCAATAAAAGGTAAAGGGTAATGATCCTTTTTAGTAGCTTTATTTAATTTGCGGAAATCAATTACCATTCTATAACCTGTAACAATTCTTTGTGGGATCAATTCGTCTTTATCATTAGGAACAACAGTAATACCTCCCTTCTTAGGGACACAATGGACAGGGCTTACCCATTGACTATCAGCAACGGGATAAATTATACCTGCCTCCAGAAGCTTTATTATTTCTTTTCTTACCACTTCTTTCATCTTAGGATTTAACCGTCGTTGGTGATCAACAACCGGTTTCGTGTCTTTCTCCAATTTTATTTTGTGCTGGCAGAGAGTGGGACTAATGCCCTTAATATCATCAAGAGTATATCCAATAGCAGCATGATGCTTCTTCAAAGTTTTCAATAATTTCTTTTCTTCATGCTCTGAAAGGTTAGCACTAATAATAACAGGATATATCTCTTTCTCATCAAGATAAGCATATTTAAGAGTATCAGGTAAAGGTTTAAGCTAAAAACGGGATCACCCTTAGGTGGAGGAGGATCCCCTAGGATTTCAACAGGCAATTTGTGTTTCAAAATAGGTCCATGTTTAAAGAATACTTCATCTATTTCCCTTCTTTCATTCATAAACATATCATTTTCATGGTCTAGCAAATATTGTTCTAAAGGATCACTAGGAGGCACGGCAATAGAAGCAAGACCAATAATTTCATCTTTACTAGGCAATTCTTTATCATGGGGTTGTCTATGAAATTTAGCAAAATTAAATTCATGAGACATATCCCCTAAACCAATAGAAACAATATCCTTATTGCAGTCTATCTTAGCATTAACATTATTCAAGAAGGGTCTACCAAATATAATGGGACAAAAGTTATCTTATGGGGAACCAAGAACAAGAAAATCAGCAAGATATTTAACTTTCCCACACAAGACTTCAACATCTCTAACAATCCCACCTGGTGAAATAGTATCTCTATTGGCAAGCTTAATTGTAACATCAATTTCCTCTATCTCAGCAGGTGCAATATCATGCATAATTTCTTTACATAAGGAATGAAGTATTGCACTTGCACTAGCACCCATATCACATAAGCCATGATAACAATGATCTCCTATCTTAACAGAAATAACATGCATGCCTGCAACAGGTCTATGCTTATTTTTAGTATCAGGTCTAGCAATTCTAGCAGCTTCATCACAGAAGTAAATAACATGCCCATCAATATTATCGACCAAGAGATCTTTAACCATAGCAATACTAGGTTCAACTTTAATTTTCTCAGAGGGTGTAGGTGTCTAGTTTTACTCTTACGAACCATAGTTGAAGCTTTAGCATGATCCTTTATTCTAACAGGGAAAGCTGGTTTCTCAATATAAGCAGTGGGAACAACAGGATCATTATAAGTGATAGTCTTTTCTTCAACTTTAATATGTGCAACTACTTTTACTTCAATGGGAGGATTATATTTAAACCACTTCTCCTTAGGGAGATCAACATGAGTAGCAAAGGATTCACAGAAAGAAACTACTATCTCAGAGTCAAGTCCATATTTAGTGCTAAATTCACATAAAGCATCAGTATCCATAAAAGATTTAACACAATCAAACTTAGGTGTTATACCTGACTCCTTACCTTCGTCGAGATCCCAATCTTCAGAGTTGCATTTAATTCTTTCCAATAAATCCCATTTGAATTCAATAGTCTTCATCATAAAAGAACCAGTACAAGAAGTATCGAGCATGGAGCGATTACTAAGAGAAAGCCGAGCATAAAAATTTTGAATAATCATTTCTATTGAGAGCTCATGATTGGGGCATGAATATAAAATTGACTTAAGCCTCCCCCAAGCTTGAGCGATGCTTTCTCCTTCGCAAGGCCAAAAATTATATAGATAATTATATCACGATGAACCATATGCATAGGATAAAACTTCTGATGAAATTCCAATTTCAATCATTGGTAGTTCCATGATCCAATATCATCACATAGCCTAAACCATGTCAATGCCTCTCCCTTCAAAGATAAATGGAAGACCTTCTTCTTGATAACATCCTTGGGCATACCTGCAAGATTAAATAACCCACAAACTTCATCCACATAGATTAAGTGCAAATCAGGATGTAATGTTCCGTCTCCTGTAAAAGGATTAGATAGCAGTTTCTCTATCATACCCGAAGGAATTTCAAAGTAAACATTTTCAGTAGGATCAGTAGGTTGAGGAGCAACTCTTTGCTCTACTGGTCGGGGTTAAGATACCCCGAACAAGCCCCTCAAAGGATTATGTTCCATAGTAACAAGTGACAGTAAATTTCAGCACACTATATAAATTTTTCCTTACCAAATTCCACCTACCAAAGGCGCTTCACTCCCCGGAAATGGCGCCAGAACTATGTAGACATGACCGAGACTCATCTCCAGTCAATAACCAATAGCGGAACCTGGATGCTCATATTGGTTCCTACATATTGTATGAAGATCTTTATCGGTCAAACCACATAACAACATACGTTGTTCCCTTTGTCATCGGTATGTTACTAGAACGACATTCGATCGTCGGTATCTCAATACCTAGTTCAATCTCGTTGCCGGAAAGTGTTGGAAATATGCCCTAGAGGCAATAACAAATTAGTTATTATTATATTTCCTTGTTCATGATAATCGTTTATTATCCATGCTAGAATTGTATTGATAGGAAACTCAGATACATGTGTGGATACATAGACAACACCATGTCCCTAGTAAGCCTCTAGTTGACTAGCTCGATGATCAATAGATGGTTACGGTTTCCTGACCATGGACATTGGATGTCATTAATGACGGGATCATATCATTAGGAGAATGATGTGATGGAAAAGACCCAATCCTAAGCCTAGCACAAGATCGTGTAGTTCGTATGCTAAAGCTTTTCTAATGTCAAGTATCATTTCCTTAGACCATGAGATTGTGCAACTCCCGGATACTGTAGGAATGCTTTGGGTGCACCAAACGTCACAACGTAACTGGGTGGCTATAAAGGTGCACTGCGGGTATCTACGAAAGTGTCTATTGGGTTGGCACGAATCGAGACTGGGATTTGTCACTCCGTGTAACGGAGAGGTCTCTCTGGGCCCACTCGGTAGGACATCATCATAATGTGCACAATGTGACCAAGGAGTTGATCACGGGATGATGTGTTACGGAACGAGTAAAGAGACTTGCCGGTAACGAGATTGAACAAGGTATCGGGATACCGATGATCGAATCTCGGGCAAGTACCGTACCGATAGACAAAGGGAATTGTATACGAGATTGATTGAATCCTTGACATCATGGTTCATCCGATGAGATCATCGTGGAACATGTGGGAGACAACATGGGTATTCAGATCCCACTGTTGGTTATTGGCCGGAGAGTTGTCTCGGTCATGTCTACATGGTTCCCGAACCCGTAGGGTCTACACACTTAAGGTTTGATGACGCTAGGGTTATAGGGAAAGTATGTACGTGGTTACCGAATGTTGTTCGGAGTCCCGGATGAGATCCCGGACATCACGAGGAGTTCCGGAATGGTCCGGAGGTAAAGATTTATATATGGGAAGTCCCTTTTGGTCACCGGAAAAGTTTCGGGTGCTATCGGGAACGTACCGGGACCACCGGGAGGGTCCCGGGGGTCCACTAGGTGGGGCCACCAGCCCCAGAAGGCTGCATGGGCCAAGTGTGGGAGGGGACCAGTCCCAGCTAGGCTGGTGCGCCCCCCCGCCCCCCACACACACCAAGGCCCAAGGCGCAGGGAGAGTGGGAGGGGGCAAACCCTAGGTCCAGATGGGCCTTAAGGCCCACCCTAGGGCGCCCCCTCTCTCCCTCTCCCCTCTAGCCACCACCCTAGATGGGATCTAGGGCTGCCGCCCCCCTTTGGGGAGGGAACCCTAGAGGGGGCGCAGCCCCTCCCCTCCCCTATATATACTTGAGGTATGGGGCTGCCCAACATATGTGATTTGATCTCTCTCTTGGTGCAGCCCTACCCCTCTCCCTCCTCGTCTCTCGTAGTGCTTGGCGAAGCCCTGCTGGAATATCGCGCTCCTCCACCATCACCATGCCATTGTGCTGCTGCTGGACGGAGTCTTCCCCAACCTCTCCCTCTCTCCTTGCTGGATCAAGGCGTGGGAGACGTCACCGGGCTGTATGTGTGTTGAACGCGGAGGTGCCGTTGTTCGGCGCTTAGATCGGAATCGACCGTGATCTGAATCGCTGCGTGTATGACTCCACCAACTGCGTTCTTGTAACGCTTCCGCATTGCAATCTTCAAAGGTATGAAGATGCACTCCTCTCTCTCGTTGCTAGTCTCTCCATAGATTGATCTTGGTGACACATAGGAAAATTTTGAATTTCTGCTACGATCCCCAACAGTGGCATCATGAGCTAGGTCTATGCGTAGTTTCTATGCATGAGTAGAACACAAGTTGTTGTGGGCGTCGATTTTGTCAATTTACTTGCCGTTACTAGTCTTATCTTGATTCGGCGGCATCGTGGGATGAAGCGGCCCGGACCGACCTTACACGTATGCTTACGTGAGACTGGTTCTACCGACTGACATGCACTAGTTGCATAAGGTGGCTAGACGGTGTCTGTCTCTCCCACTTTAGTTGGATCGGATTCGATGAAAAGGTTCCTTATGAAGGGTAAATAGAAATTGGCATATCACGTTGTGGTTTTGGCATAGGTAAGAAACGTTCTTGCTAGAAACCTATAGCAGCCACGTAAAAACTTGCAACAACAATTAGAGGACGTCTAACTTGTTTTTGCAGCATATGCCGTGTGACGTGATATGGCCAAAAGGATGTGATGAATGATATATGTGATGTATGAAATTGATCATGTTCTTGTAATAGGAATCACGACTTGCATGTCGATGAGTATGACAATCGACAGGAGCCATAGGAGTTGTCTTAATTTATTTATGACCTGCGTGTCAACATAAACGTCATGCAATTACTTTACTTTATTGCTAACCGTTAGCCATAGTAGTAGAAGTAATAGTTGGCGAGACAACTTCATGAAGACACGATGATGGAGATCATGATGATGGAGGTCATGGTGTCATGCCGGTGACAATGATGATCATGGTGCCCCGAAGATGGAGATCAAAAGGAGCAAACTGATATTGGCCATATCATGTCACTATTTGATTGCATGTGATGTTTATCATGTTTTACATCTTATTTGCTTAGAACGACGGTAGCATAAATAAGATGATCCCTCGCCATAATTTCAAGAAAGTGTTCCCCCTAACTGTGCACTGTTGCTAAGGTCCGTTGTTCTGAAGCACCACGTGATGATCGGGTGTGACAGGTTCTAACATTCGCATACAACGGATGTAAGCTAGATTTACACACGCAATAGACTTAGGTTGACTTGACGAGCCTAGCATGTACAGACATGGCCGTGGAACACGGAAGACCGAAAGGTCGAACATGAGTCGTATAGAATATACGATCAACATGAAGATGTTCACCAATGATGACTAGTCTGTCTCACGTGATGATCGGACATGGCCTAGTTGACTCGGATCATGTATCACTTAGATGACTAGAGGGATGTCTATCTAATTGGGAGTTCATTAAATAATTTGATTAGATGAACTTAATTATCATGAACATAGTCAAAAGGTCTTTGCAAATTATGTCGTAGCTTGCACTATAGTTCTACTGTTTTAGATATGTTCCTAGAGAAAATTTAGTTGAGAGTTGACAGTAGCAACTTTGCGGACTAGGTCCGTAAACTGAGGATTGTCCTCATTGCTGCACAGAAGGATTATATCCTTAATGCACCGCTCAGTGTGCTGATCCTCGAGCATCGTCTGTAGATGTTGGGAAACATCTGACATACACGTTTTGATGACTACGTGATAGTTCAGTGCGTAATGCTAACGGTTTAGAATTGTGGCACCAAAGACGGTTTTTGAAACGTCGCAGAACATATGAGATGTTCCAAAGACTGAAATTGGAATTTCAGACTAGTGCCCACGTCCAGAGGTTTGAGACCTCTGACAAGTTTCTTAAGCCTGCAAACTAAGGGAGAAAAACTCAATCATTGAGCATGTGCTCAGATTGTCTGAGTACTGCAATCGCCTGAATCAAGTGGGAGTTAATCTTCCAGATGAGATAGTGATGATTCTCCATAGTCACTGCCACCAAGCTATTGGAGCTTCGCGATGAACTATAACATATCAGGGATAGACATGATGATCCTTGAACAACTCGCGATGTTTGACACCGTGAAAGTAGAAATCAAGTAGGAGCATCAATTGTTGATGGTTAGTAAAACCAATAGTTTCAAAAGGGCAAGGGAAAGAAGGGATACTTCATGAGACGGCAAATTAGTTGCTGCTCTAGTGAAGAAACCCAAGGTTGAACCAAACCCGAGACTAAGTGCTTCTATAATGAGGGGAACGGTCACTGAAGCAGAACTACCCTAGATACTTGGTAGATGAGAAGGCTGGCAAGGTCGACAGAAGTATTTTGAATATACATTATATTATCGTGTACTTTACTAGTACTCCTAGTAGCACCAGGGTAATAAATACCGGTTCGGTTGCTAAGTGTCAGTAGCACCAGGAGACCAGCTGGTCGTTGGTGTTTTGCTTTCACTCTTCTGCAGACATCACATTCATTCACGAACTGAGCAATTTCTCGCTTCATTCGAGTCCACCAATACGACTGCTTGAGGTCATTGTACATCTTTGTACTTCCAGGATGAATGGATAGAAGGGAATTGTGCACCTTGTTCATAATGACTTTCCTTAGATCACCTTTGGGAACCACAATCCGATCCTCGAAGAATAGAGTGTCTTTGTCATCAATGCGATAGCACTTGTATTTGGGTTGGCTCTTGGCAATCCCATTTTTCACCTTCTTCACTATGGAATCCAGGAGTTGTGCCTCACGAATTTGATCTTCCAAAGTAGGAGAGACTTGGAGGTTGGCAAGAAATCCTTGAGGAACAACTTGGAGATTCAGTTTGCGGAAAGCTTCACAAAGGTCCCGTTGGAAAGGCTTGAGAATTAAGCTGTTGCAGTAAGCCTTCCTGCTCAAAGCATCTGCAATGACATTGGCATTGTCTGGAGTGTATTCAATACTCAAATTGTATTCTTGAATCATTTCGACCCATCGAGTCTGCCAGAGGCTGAGGTTGGGTTGAGTGAAGATGTACTTGAGGCTCTTATGATCTGTGAAGATGTCCACTTTCCTTCCCAACAAGAGATGTCTCCACATTAATAATGCATGGACAACTGCCGCCAACTCAAGGTCATGAGTGGGGTAGTTCCTTTCATTGGGCTTCAACTGGCGATAGGTATAGGCCACAACTTTCTTCTCTTGCACTAACACAGCACCGAGACCTTGTAAGGAGGCATCACAGAAAACTTCAAATGGCTTGGATTCATCAGAAGGAGTCAAGACAGGAGCGGTGACCAGCTTCTCTCTGAGGGTGTTGAAAGAAACTTCACATTCAGGCGTCCAGACATACTTGGCATTCTTCTGGAGGAGGTTGGAAAGAGGCTTTGCAATCTTAGAGAAGTTCTCAATGAATCTTCGACAATAGCTTGCAAGCCCAAGAAAACTGCGGAGCTGCTTGACATTCTAAGGAGGTTCCCAATTCACAATTGCAGACACCTTCTCAAGATTAACAGCGATGCCCTTGACGGAGATGATATGATGAAGGTAGAGAACCTCATCAAGCCAGAACTCACACTTGGAAAACTTCGCATAGAATTGATGCTCTCTGAGTTTGTCGAGTACCAATCTCAAATGCTTGGCATGATCCTCCTTATTCTCGGAAAAGACCAAAATATCATCGAGATACACCAGGACGAAATCATTTGTGTAAGGGTTAAAGATGAAGTTCATCATGCGAGAGAACCCACAATGCGGCTATATCTCCCACATGTCGGGGCACGACTTAGAGGCATAGTCGCATGGTAGGTCTGTCGCAAGAGGGGTAATCTTTACACATCCCATGTACTGAATAAGAAAGGGATAAAGAGTCGGCTTACACTTGCCACTTCACACAATACATAAATAATCCATACAACATCCAAGGTACAATCAAAGGTCCTACTACGGAACCAAAATAAAGAAAGACAACCCCAAATGCGAGATCCCCGATCGTCCCAAGTGGGCTCCATTATTGATCACCAGGAAAGGAAACATAGTAACGGCCTGAATCCTTGTCGAACTCCCACTTGAGTTCAGTAGCATCCCCTGCCCTCTCATCATCGGCACCTGCATCTGTTTGGAAGTATCTGTGAGTCACGAGGACTCGGCAATCTCACACTCGCGAGATCAAGACTATTTAAGCTTAAGGGTAGGACAGGGTAGTGAGGTGGAGCTGTAGCAAAGCTCTAAGCATATATGGTGGCTAACTTACGCAAAAGAGAGCGAGAAGAGAAGTAACACACGGTCAAGAAGCTATAAGTGATCAAGAAGTGATCCTGAAACTACTTACGTTCAAGCATAACACAAGACCATGTTCTCTTCCCGGACTCCGCCGAAAAGAGACCATCACGGCTACACATGCGGTTGATTCATTTTAAATAAGTTAAGTGTCAAGTTCTGTACAACTGAATATTAACAAATTCCCATTTGCCCATAACCGCAGGCACGGCTTTCGAAAGTTCAAAACCCTGTAGGGGTGTCCCAACTTAGCCCATCACAAGCTCTCACGGTCAACGAAGGATATTCCTTCTCCCGGGAAGACCCGATCAGTCTCAGAATCCCGGTTACAAGACATTTCAACAATGGTAAAACAAGACCAGCAAAGCCGCCCGGATGTGCCGACAAATCCCGATAGGAGCTGCACATATATCGTTCTCTGGGCACACCGGATGAACACTACGTACAACTAAAACCAACCCTCAAGTTTCCCCGAGGTGGCGCTACAAGTGGCTCTGTTTTGGACCAACACTCAGAGGAGCACTGGCCCGGGGGTTTGAAATAAAGATAACCCTTGAGTCTATGGAACCCAAGGGAAAAGTCTTAGGTGGAAAATGGTAAAACCAAGGTTGGGCCTTGCTGGATGAGTTTAATCAAAGCAAACTATCAAGGGGTTCCCATAACACCCAACCACATAAGGAACACAAAATCAGGGAACATAACACCGGTATGACGGAAACTAGGGCGGCAAGAGTGGAACAAAACACCAGGCGTAAGGCCGAGCCTTCCACCCTTTACCAAGTATATAGATGCATTAAAGTAAATAATAGATAATAATGATATCCCAACAATATTCATGTTCCAACAAGGAACAAACTTCATCTTCACCTGCAACTAACAACGCTATAAGAGGGGCTGAGCAAAGCGGTAACATAGCCAAACAACGGTTTGCTAGGAAAGGTGGGTTAGAGGCTTGACATGGCAATATGGGAGGCATGATATAGCAAGTGGTAGGTAGAACGACATAGCAATAGAGCAAACAACTAGCAAGCAGAGATAGAAGTGATTTCGAGGGTATGGTCATCTTACCTGCAAAGTTCTCAGAGTTGTCGAAAGCTTGTTCCACGTTAGCGTACTCAACAGGTTCCTCGGTCATGTACTCATCTCCCGGCTCTACCCAAGGCAAGAACACAAGCAAAGGACCAACAATCAATCACGGTGCAATGCACAAGCAACATGATGCAAAACATGGCATGATATGCGAGACATGATATGAAATGAATATGCGTGCTCCGGAAGGGAAATAATGAACAAGGCATCAACTTGGCAAACCAAGTGTGCCGCTGGAAATATGAGTTGATTTCGGTTGAAATCAATATAAAGATCACCAGAACGGAGGCACGGTTTGCAAATGGCAAGCAAAACAAGGATGGTGCAAAACTGTAATTAACAGCACGATGCTACAACACAGCATAAGGCAGTGATGTACAAGAGATGCTTGACAAAACATGAACACTGAGCAATGGCTAAAACACACTAACATGTAGGTTCAAACAAGCAAGGCAAAAGTGCAAAAGATATCAGTTTCAAGGACTTTGTGAAAATACTAACATGTCAAAAACAACATCGGGAAGCCATGTTTAGAGCAAGCCAACAACATGCTACAGGAACATATCATAGCAATACAAGGCATGGCATGAATCTACTAAATGCATAGATCAAAAGTCTCTTACTGATCATGAGCCAAAAATGCACAAAAGATATGATGGCACCCATGTAAACATAGCAAGTTTTATTAACAGTTCCAGACTTAGCAGAAAATAGAGCATGGCAAAAACAGATTATGATGGCAAAATCATCACAAGTGCAATAAGTTAAAAACTGCCCTAAATGGAATATGACAGAAATGGCATGTTTACCTAATAGGAAATGTCTAGAAATGGGCTTGACCGAAATGGAAAGATTCCTTTGCGTGATTTGGAATATTCACCGGAATTAAATAAAAGAAAAGGAAACAGGGGGCTTGAGAGTATGGCTGGTGGGTCCTGGGAGTGTGAGTGTATGGCCAGTGGGGCCTACCTATCAGCACCACGAAAGAAGAGCAAAATAAAGGGAAAACAAAAGGCGCGCGACTGTGATTCAAACCCAGTACGCCCTGGTTGCTGAGCACGGGCATTGACCATCTCGGCTGGTGGTGTGTTTGTGCAAAGATAAGAGTTCGACCCTCTCTGAATAGATAAGGAAACCTCGACCTGGATCTACCATGAACTCGACCAACCTACAGAGGAAGCTGCCGGTGGCGAACCCAAGCGAGGTGGCGACTACAGAGGGCTATGGCGTACATGGATCAGTAAGCAACTCCGCTGGCTGGTGCTAGCCAGGCCCTGGGGAGAGAAGAGGGCATGCGGGGTTGCGTGCGGGCGTGGCATGTGTGCCCTGCATGAGCACAAGAGGCTGCATAGGGACCCAAGGCAGAAGCTTGAGCTTGCTGCCATGGATGTTCATCGCGAATGAACACGGAGCTTCTCGGATCGGAGACTACTACGATGAAATGCCTCGGTACAAGAGAGTGAGGAGGCGCGAATCGTCACCGGGGGTCTGTAGGCGTCGGCGGTGTGGTCGGGGAAGCGACGGGAATGACGACGAGAAGCGCTGGCTGCCAGTGGTGGAGAGACCCAAGCAAGAAGTCGACAAAGGAGAGGCCTTAGCCTTGTGATGCGGTTTCGGTTGGCGGAGATGGATGCGGTGCTCCTCGCGGACGTAGGCGTATGCGGCGACGCCGCTCCTCACGCCGGAGAGGTACCCGAGCTCCTCTCGGTCATGGAGGCGGAGAAGGCCGTGGTGTCCTGGTGGCGGAAAGTGGAGGGGGAGGGGAAAATGGAAGGAGGAGGATCCTAGGGTTCGAGAGGCAGGTTTTATAGGGCGTAGGGAGGAACTCCGGCCGTCAAATCATAGAGGCGGACGATGTGGCACCCCTGGATGTGCGCCGTACAGAGCTAGGGGACGACCATGTGGCTTGCGGTCAGGTGGGCTGTGGGAGGTTGGAAGGCCAGGAGGACTGCACCTAGTGGGCTGCTGCTGGGAGGACCAGGTGGTTGTGGTGTTGCTGGGCTGGCTGTTGCTGCTCTCTTTTCCTTTTCCATTTCTTGAGACAGAAAAACAAAAGGAAAAGAGTAGGAGAAAAAGAGAGGAGCTAGAGAAATATAAAAATATTCTCATGATCCTGAAAATGTGTACTATCTGAATAAATTGAGTTGGGCATTTTTTAGGTAGAAAAATAAAACAGGTTTGAATTATATTCAAACTTGACGCATTTTTGAACCTAACCAACTCAAGTCCAAAAGGGATGAAACTTAGCAAAGAGGTTTAGGACATGGTGACATAATATTGAGGCAAAGTTGAACATTTATGGTGGAGGGCAAAGTGGCACTTCCAAAAATGGAAGAAAGGGAAGGAAGGAGGAGTGATGGTGCAAGAACCATACATGGAGCATGCAACAAAACAACATGCATGAATATGACAATACACATGATGATTACGATGAAATGCAACATGACAAGAAGCACAATGCAACACTATGACAAGGTAAGCATGTCAATGCAAAGAGATGAATGTGCAATATATGATGATGACATGGCAACCAACAATAATGCTAGAAACAAACAACAAAATGACCCAAAATGAAAGAGCCCTAAAATGGAACTGATCAGGTTGAAAGTTGGATATATTGCCAATATTGGGAAATGATACATCTGGGGTGTTACACCGATATCATGTAAAGTTATCCTCTTCATACCCACAACATAGTTTTATTTCTCATTTCTAGTTGGAAGCAAACGTTCAGTGTACGTAGAGTCATATCAATGGCAGATAGGGCTTGAGAGAATATTGATCTTCCCTTTAGCTCCTCATGGGTTCGACACTCCATACTTATGTTGGAAATATGCCCTAGAGGCAATAATAAAATGGTTATTATTGTATTTCCTTGTTCATGATAATTGTCTATTGTTCATGCTATAATTGTATTAACTGCAAACCGTAATACATGTGTGAATACATAGACCACAACATGTCCCTAGTAAGCCTCTAGTTGACTAGCTCGTTGATCAATAGATGGTTATGGTTTTCTGACCATGGACATTGGATGTCGTTGATAACGGGATCACATCATTAGGAGAATGATGTGATGGACAAGACCCAATCCTAAGCATAGCACAAGATCGTATAGTTCGTCTGCTAAAGCTTTTCTAGTGTCAAGTATTATTTCCTTAGACCATGAGATTGTGCAACTCCCGGATATCGTAGGAATGCTTTGGGTGTGCCAAATGTCACAACATAACTGGGTGGCTATAAAGGCACACTACGGGTATCTCCGAAAGTGTCTGTTGAGTTGGCACGTATCGAGACTGGGATTTGTCACTCTGTGTGACGGAGAGGTATCTCTGGGCCCACTCGATAATGAATCATCATAATGAGCTCAATGTGACTAATGAGTTAGCCACGGGATCATGCGTTACGGAACAAGTAAAGAGACTTGCTAGTAACGAGATTGAACAAGGTATGGGGATACCGACGATCGAATCTCGGGCAAGTAACGTACCGATAGACAAAGGGAATTGTATACGGGATTGATTGAATCCCCGACATCGTGTTTCATCCGATGAGATCGTGGTGGAACATGTGGGAGCCAATATGGGTATCCGGATCCTGCTATTGGTTATTGGCCGGAGAGATGTCTCGGTCATGTCTGCATGGTTCCCGAACCCGTAGGGTCTACACACTTAAGGTTCGGTGACACTAGAGTTGTTATGGGAAATAGTACGTGCTTACCGAAGGTTGTTCAGAGTCCTGGATGAGATCTCGGATGTGACAAGGAGTTCCGGAATGGTCCGGAGGTGAAGATCGATATATTGGACGAAGGGTATTGGAGTCCGGAATTGTTCCGGGGGTACCAGGTGACGACCAGCGTGTCCAAAAGTGGTTTCGGAGGCCCCGACAAGCGCTGGGGGGCCTTATGGGCCAAGGGGAGGGGGCACATCAGCCCACTAAGGGGCTGAGCGCCCCTCCCACCCCATCTCACGTAACTTGGAGAGGTGGGGGCGCCTCCCCTAGGGCAGCCACCCCTCCCGGCTTGGGGGGCAAGTTTCCTAGGGGTGGGGGCGCCCAAACCCATCTAGGGTTTCCCCTATGGCCGCCGGCCCTCCCCTAGGGAACCCTAGGGTGCCTCCTCGACCCCCCTTCCCCCTATATATAGTGATGGAGAGAGAGGGCAGCCGCACCCCTTCCCTGGCGCAGCCCCTCCCTCCTCCAACTCTTCCTTCTCCTCCGTAGAGCTTGGCGAAGCCCTGCAGGAATACCACGAGCTCCACCACCACGCCGTCGTGCTCCCGGAGTTCTCCCGCAACTTCTCCTCTCCCCTTGCTGGATCAAGAAGGAGGAGACGTCCCCGGGCTGTACGTGTGTTGAACGCGGAGGCGCCGTCCGTTCGGCGCTAGATCGGATCTTCCGCGATTTGAATCGCCGCGAGTACGACTCCATCAACCACGTTCTTGTAATGCTTCTGCTTAGCGATCTTCAAGGGTATGAAGATGCACTCCCTCTCTCTCGTTGCTAGCATCTCCTAGATTGATCTTGGTGACACGTAGGAAAATTTTGAATTATTGCTACATTCCCCAACAGTGGCATCATGAGCTAGTCTATGCGTAGATTCTATGCACGAGTAGAACACAAAGTAGTTGTGGGTGATGATTTGTTCAATTTGCTTGCCATTACTAGTCTTATCTTGATTCGGCGGCATTGTGGGATGAAGCGGCCTGGACCGACCTTACACGTACACTTACGTGAGACAGGTTCCACCGACTGACATGTACTTGATGCATAAGGTGGCTAGCGGGTGTCTGTCTCTCCCACGTTAGTCGGATCAGATTCGATGAAAAGGGTCCTTATGAAGGGTAAATAGAAATTGTCATATCACTGTTGTGGTTTTGCATAGGTAAGAAACATTCTTGCTAGAAACCCATAGCAGCCACGTAAAACATGCAACAACAATTAGAGGACGTCTAACTTGTTTTTGCAGGGTATGCTATGTGATGTGATATGGCCAAAAGGATGGGATGAATGATATATGTGATGTATGAGATTGATCATGTTCTCGTAATAGGAATCACGACTTGCATGTCGATGAGTATGACAACCGGCAGGAGCCATAGGAGTTGTCTTAATTTATTTATGACCCGCATGTCAATGAAAACGCCATGTAATTACTTTACTTTATTGCTAACCGCTAGCCATAGTAGTAGAAGTAATAGTTGGCGAGGCAACTTCATGAAGATACGATGATGGAGATCATGATGATGGAGATCATGGTGTCATGCCGGTGATGATGGTGTTCATGCCGCGCCTCGAAGATGGAGATCAAAAGGCGCAAGATGATATTGGCCATATCATGTTACTTTATGATTTTCATGTGATGTTTGTCATGTTTACATCTTATTTGCTTAGAACAATGGTAGCATAAATAAGATGATCCCTCGCTAAAATTTCAAGAAAGTGTCCCCCCTAACTGTGCACCGTTGCGAAGGTTCGTTGTTTCGAAGCACCACGTGATGATCGGGTGTGATAGATTCTAACGTTCGCATACAACGGGTGTAAGCCAGATTTACACATGCGAAACACTTAGGTTGACTTGACGAGCCTAGCATGTACAGATATGGCCTCGGAACACAAGAGACCGAAAGGTCGAACATGAGTCGTATAGTAGATACGATCAACATGAATATGTTCACCGATGATGACTAGTCCGTCTCACGTGATGATCGGACACGGCCTAGTTGACTCGGATCATGTATCACTTAGATGACTAGAGGGATGTCTATCTAAGTGGGAGTTCATTAGATAATTAGATGAACTTAATTATCATGAACATAGTCAAAAGGTCTTTGCAAATTATGTCGTAGCTTACACTTTAGTTCTACTGTTTAAGATATGTTCCTAGAGAAAATTTAGTTGAAAGTTAATAGTAGAAATTATGCGGACTGGGTCCGTCAACTAAGGATTATCCTCATTGCTGCGCAGAAGGCTTATGTCCTTAATGCACCGCTCGGTGTGCTGAACCTCGAGCGTCGTCTGTAGATGTTGGGAAACATCTGACATACACGTTTTGATGACTACGTGATAGTTCAGTGCGTAATGCTAACGGTTTAGAATTGTGGCACCAAAGACATTTTTGAAACATCGCAGAACATATGAGATGTTCCAACAATTAAAATTGGGATTTCAGACTAGTGCCCACGTCAAGAGGTATGAGACCTCTAAGAAGTTTCTTAAGCCTGCAAACTAAGGGAGAAAAGCTCAATCATTGAGCATGTGCTCAGATTGTCTGAGTACTACAATCGCTTGAATCGAGTGGGAGTTAATCTTCCAGATGAGATAGTGATGGTTCTCCATAGTCACTACCACCAAGCTATTAGAGCTTCGTGATGAACTATAACATATCAGGGATAGATATGATGATCCTTGAGCTATTCGCGACACCGCGAAAGTAGAAATCAAATAGGAGCATCAATTGTTGATGGTTAGTAAAACCACTAGTTTCAAGAAGGGCAAGGGCAAGAAAGGGATACTTCATGAAACGGCAAATCAGTTGCTGCTCTAGTGAAGAAACCCAAGGTTGAACCCAAACCCGAGACTAGGTGCTTCTGAAATAAGGGGAACGGTCACTGTATATTAGAACTACCCTAGATACTCGGTAGATGAGAAGGCTGGCAAGGTCGACAGAAGTATATTGGATATACATTATAATGTGTACTTTACTCGTACTTCTAGTAGCACCAGGGTATTAAAATACTGGTTCAGTTGCTAAGTGTTAGTAACTCGAAATAAAAAGGCTACGGAATAAACGGAGACTAGCTGAAGGTGAGATGACGATATGTGTTGGAAGTGTTTCCAAGGTTGATGTGATCAAGCATCGCATGCTCCCTCTTCCATCGAGATTGGTGTTAAACCTAAATAATTGTTATTTGGTGTTTGCGTTTAGCATAGACATGATTGGATTATGTTTATCGCAATACGATAATTCATTTAAGGAGAATAATGGTTACTCTGTTTATTTGAATAATACCTTCAATGGTCTTGCACCTAAAATGAATGGTTTATTGAATCTCGATCGTAGTGATACACATGTTCATGCCAAAAGATATAAGATAGTAATGATAGTACCACATACTTGTGGCACTGCCATTTGAGTCATGTTGGTATAAAACGCATGAATAAGCTCCATGTTGATGGATCTTTGAACTCACTCATTTTTGAAAAGATTGATACATGCGAACCATGTCCATTGGTATATATGCATGAAGAAACTCCATACAAATGGATCGTTTGGACTCACTTGATTTTGAATCACTTGAGACATGCAAATCATACCACATGGGCAAGATGACTGAAAGGCCTCGTTCTCAGTGAGATGGAACAAGAAAGCAACTTGTTGGAAGTAATAAATTTTGATGTGTGCAGTCCAATGAGTGCTGAGGCATGCAGTGGATATCATTATGTTCTTACTTCACAGATGATTTGAGTAGATGCTGAGTATATTTACTTGATGAAACACAAGTCTGAATTATTGAAAGGTTTAAGTAATTTCAAAGTGAAGTTGAAGGATAAAATGTCAATGATATGATCATAGAGATGAATATCCGAGTTACGAGTTTGGCACACAATTAAGACATTGTGGAAATTGTTTCACAACTAATACCGCCTGGAACACCATAGTGTGATGGTGTGTCCGAACATCATAACTGCACCCTATTGGATATGGAGCATACCATGATGTCTCTTATCGAATTACCACTATCGTTTATGGGTTAGGCATTAGAGACAACCGCATTCACTTTAAATAGGGCACCACACAATTCCATTGAGACGACACCGTATGAACTATGGTTTAGAGAAACCTGAGTTGTCGTTTCTTAAAAGTTTGGGGCTGCGATGCTTATGTGAAAAGGTTTCAGGCTGATAAGCTCGAATCCAAAGCGAATGAATACATCTTCATAGAATACCCAAAACAGTTGGGTATACCTCCTATTTCAGATCCGGAAGCAAAATTGATTGTTTCTAGAAACGGGTCCTTTCTCGAGGAAAAGTTTCTCTCAAAAGAATTGAGTGGGAGGATGGTGGAGACTTGATGAGGTTATTGAACCGTCACTTCAACTAGTGTGTAGCAGGGCACAGAAAGTTGTTCCTGTGGCACCTACACCAATTGAAATGGAAGCTTATGATAGTGATCATGAAACTTCGGATCAAGTCACTACCAAACCTCATAGGTCAACAAGGATGTGTACTACATCAGAGTGGTACATAATCATGTCTTGGAAGTCATGTTGCTAGACAACAATGAACCTACGAGCTATGAAGAAGCGATGGTGGGCCCGGATTCCGACGAATGGCTCGAGGCCATAAAATCCGAGAGAGGATCCATGTATGAAACAAAGTATAGACTTTGAAAAGAACTACTTGATGGTCGTAAGGCTGTTGGGTGCAGATGGATTTTAAAAGGAAGACAAACAATGATGATAAATGTCACCATTAAGAAAGCTCGACTTGTCGTTAAGATGTTTCCCGACAAGTTCAAGGAGTTGACTACGATGAGACTTTCTCACTCGTAGCAATGCTAAGAGTCTGTTGGAATTATGTTAGCAGTTACTGCATTATTTATGAAATCTTGCAGATAGGATGTCAAAACACTGTTTCCTCGATGTTTTTTCTTGAGGAAAGGTTGTATGTGATACAACCAGAAGGTTTTGTCAATCCTTAAAGATGCTAACAAGTATGCAAAGCTCCAGCAATCCTTCTAAGGACTGGAGTAAGCATCTCAGAATTGTAATGTACACTTTGATGAGATGATTAAAGATTTTGGGTTTATACAAAGTTTATGAGAAACTTGTATTTCCAAAGAAGTGAGTGGGAGCACTATAGAATTTTTGATGAGTATATGTTGTTAACATATTGTTGATCAGAAATGATGTAGAATTTCTGGAAAGCATACAGGGTTATTTTGAAAAGTGTTTTTAATAGAAAACCTGGATTAAGCTACTTGAACATTGAGCATCAAGATCTACAAGGATAGATCAAAATCGCTTAATAGTACTTTCAAATGAACACATGCCATGACAAAATTTTGAAGGAGTTCAAAAATAGATCGGCAAAGAAGGAGTTCTTGGCTGTGTTATAAGGTATGAGTATTGAGTAAAACTCAAGACCTGACCACGGCAGAATAGAGAGAAAGGACGAAGGTCGTCCCCTATGCTTTAGACGTAGGCTCTAAAGTATGCTATGTTGTGTACCGCACCTGAAGTGTGCCAAGCCATGAGTCAATCAAGGGGTACAAGTGTGATCTAGGAATGGATCACAGGACAACGGTCAAGGTTATCCTTAGTAACTAGTGGACTAAGGAATTTTCTCGATTATGGAGGTGGTAAAAGAGTTCGTCGTAAAGGGTTACGTCGATGCAAACTTTGACACTAATCCGGATGACTCTGAGGAGTAAATCGGATTCGTATAGTAGAGCAGTTATTTGGAATAGCCCCAAGTAGACGTGGTAGCTGCATATACAAGATGACATAGAGATTTGTAAATCACACATGGATCTAAAAGGTTCAGACCCATTGACTGATAAACCTCTCTCACAACCAAGATATGAACACACCCCATGGGTGTTGGATTCTCTACAATCACATAGTGATGTGAACTAGATTATTGACTCTGGTGCAAGTGGGAGACTGTTGGAAATATGCCCTAGAGGCAATAATAAATTAGTTATTATTATATTTCCTTGTTCATGATAATCGTTTATTATCCATGCTAGAATTGTATTGATAGGAAACTCAGATACATGTGTGGATACATAGACAACACCATGTCCCTAGTAAGCCTCTAGTTGATTAGCTCGTTGATCAATAGATGGTTACGGTTTCTTGACCATGGACATTGGATGTCGTTGATGACGGGATCACATCATTAGGAGAATGATGTGATGGACAAGACCCAATCCTAAGCCTAGCACAAGATCGTGTAGTTCGTATGCTAAAGCTTTTCTAATGTCAAGTATCATTTCCTTAGACCATGAGATTGTGCAACTCCCGGATACTGTAGGAATGCTTTGGGTGCACATAACGTCACAACGTAACTGGGTGGCTATAAAGGTGCACTGCGTGTATCTCCGAAAGTGTCTGTTGGGTTGGCATGAATCGAGACTGGGATTTGTCACTCCGTGTAACGGAGAGGTGTCTCTGGGTCCACTCGGTAGGACATCATCATAATGTGCACAATGTGACCAAGGAGTTGATCACGGGATGATGTGTTACGGAACGAGTAAAGAGACTTGACGGTAACGAGATTGAACGAGGTATCGGATACCGACGATCGAATCTCGGGCAAGTATCGTACTGATAGACAAAGGGAATTGTATACGGGATTGATTGAATCCTTGACATCGTGGTTCATCCGATGAGATCATCGTGGAACATGTGGGAGCCAACATGGGTATCCAGATCCCGCTGTTGGTTATTGGCCGGAGAGTTGTCTCGGTCATGTCTACATGGTTCCCGAACCCGTAGGGTCTACACACTTAAGGTTCAATGACGCTAGGGTTATAGGGAAAGTATGTATGTGGTTACCGAATATTGTTCGGAGTCCCGGATGAGATCCCGTACATCACGAGGAGTTCCGGAATGGTCCGGAGGTAAAGATTTATATATGGGAAGTCCCGTTTTGGTCACCGGAAAAGTTTCGGGTGCTATCGGTAACATACCGGGACCACCGGGAGGGTCCAGGTGGGGCCACCAGCCCCAGAAGGCTGCGTGGGCCAAGTGTGGGAGGGGACCAGTCCCAGGTAGGCTGGTGCGCCCCCCACCAAGGCCCAAGGCACAGGGAGAGTGGGAGGGGGCAAATCCTAGGTCCAGATGGGCCTTAAGGCCCACCCTAGGGCGCCCCCCTCTCTCCCTCCCCCCTCTAGCCGCCACCCTAGATGGGATCTAGGGCTGCCGCCCCCCTTTGGGGAGGGAACCCTAGAGTGGGTGCAGCCCCTCCCCTCCCCTATATATACTTGAGGTATGGGGCTGCCCAACATATGTGATTTGATCTCTCTCTTGGTGCAGCCCTACCCCTCTCCCTCCTCGTCTCTCGTAGTGCTTGGTGAAGCCCTGCTGGAATATCGCGCTCCTCCACCATCACCATGCCGTTGTGCTGCTGCTGGACGGAGTCTTCCCCAACCTCTCCCTCTCTCCTTGCTGGATCAAGGCGTGGGAGATGTGACCGGGCTATACGTGTGTTGAACGCGGAGGTGCCGTTGTTCGGCGCTTAGATCGGAATCGACCGCGATCTGAATCGCTGCATGTACGACTCCACCAACCGCGTTCTTGTAACGCTTCCGCATTGCGATCTTCAAGGGTATGAAGATGCACTCCTCTCTCTCGTTGCTAGTCTCTCCATAGATTGATCTTGGTGACACGTAGGAAAATTTTGAATTTCTGCTAGAAAGTCTATTTACTCGTTACGTAATGCATTATCCCATAACTAACTCATTAGTCACATTGCTCGCAGGGCTTATAGTGATGTGCATTACCGAGAGGGCCCAGAGATACCTCTCCGATACACGGAGTGACAAATCCTATTCTCGATATATGCCAACTCAACAAACACCCCTGTAAAGCATCTTTATAGTCACCCAGTTACGTTGTGACGTTTGATAGCACACTAAGTGTTCCTCCGGTATTCGGGAGTTGCATAATCTCATAGTCATAGGAACATGTATAAGTTATGGAGAAAGCAATAGCAGTAAACTAAATGATCAACGTGCTAAGCTAATGGAAGGGTCAAGTCAATCACATCATTCTCTAATGATGTAATCCCGTTTATCAAATGACAACTCTTTGTCCATGGTTAGGAAACATAAGCATCTTTGATCAACGAGCTAGTCAAGTAGAGGCATACTAGTGATACTCTGTTTGTCTATGTATTCACACATGTACTAAGTTTCCGATTAGTACAATTCTAGCATGAATAATAAACATTTATCATGATATAAGGAAATATAAATAACAACTTTATTATTGCCTCTAGGGCATATTTCCTTCAGTCTCCCACTTGCACTAGAGTCAATAATCTAGATTACATTGTGATGATTCTAACACCCATTGAGTCTTGGTGTTGATCATGTTTTGCTCGTGAGAGAGGCTTGGTCAACGGGTCTGCAATATTCAGATCCGTATGTATCTTGCAAATCGCTATGTCTCCCTCCTTGACTTGATCGTGGATGGAATTGAAGCGTCTCATGATGTGCTTGGTTCTCTTGTGAAATCTGGATTCCTTTGCCAAGGCAATTGCACCAGTATTGTCACAAAAGATTTTCATTGGACCCGATGCACTAGGTATGACACCTAGATCAGATATGAACTCCTTCATCCAGACTCCTTCATTTGCTACTTCCGGAGCAGCTATGTATTCCGCTTCACATGTAGATCCCACCATGACGCTCTGCTTGGAACCGCACCAACTGACAGCTCCACCATTTAATAAAAATATGTATCCGGTTTGTGACTTAGAGTCATCCGGATCAGCGTCAAAGCTTGCATCGACGTAACCATTTACGACGAGCTCTTTGTCTCCTCCATAAACGAGAAACATATCCTTAGTCCTTTTCAAGTATTTCAGGATGTTCTTGACCGCTGCCCAGTGATCCACTCCTAGATTACTTTGGTACCTCCCTGCTACACTAATGGCAGGGCACACATCAGGTTTGGTACACAACATTGCATACATGATAGAGCCTATGGCTGAAGCATAGGGAACACCTTTCATTTTCTCTCTATCTTCTGCAGTGGTCGAGCATTGAGTCTGACTCAATTTCACACCTTGTAACACAGGCAAGAACCCTTTCTTTGCTTGATCCATTTTGAACTTCTTCAAAACTTTATCAAGGTATGTGCTTTGTGAAAGTCCAATTAAGCGTCTTGATCTATCTCTATAGATCTTGATGCACAATATATAAGAAGCTTCACCGAGGTCTTTCATTGAAAAATTCTTATTCAAGTATCCTTTTATGCTATTCAGAAATTCGGTATCATTTCCGATCAACAATATGTCGTCTACATATAATATCAGAAATGCTACAGAGCTCCCACTCACTTTCTTGTAAATACATGCTTCTAAAAAAAGTCTGTATAAAACCATATGCTTTGATCACACTATCAAACCGTATATTCCAACTCCAAGAGGCTTGCACCAGTCCATAAATGGATCGCTGGAGCTTGCACACTTTGGTAGCACCTTTTGGATCGACAAAACCTTCTGGTTGCATCATATACAACTCTTCTTTAAGATATCCATTAAGGAATGCAGTTTTGACATCCATTTGCCAAATTTCATAATCATAAAATGCGCCAATTGCTAACATGATTCGGACGGACTTAAGCATCGCTACGGGTGAGAAGGTCTCATCGTAGTCAACTCCTTGAACTTGTCGAAAACCTTTTGCAACAAGTCGAGCTTTGTAGACAGTAACATTACCTTCATCGTCAGTCTTCTTATTGAACATCCATTTATTCTCTATGGCATGCCGATCATCGGGCAAGTCAACCAAAGTCCACATTTTGTTCTCATACATGGATCCCATCTCAGATTTCATGGCCTCAAGACATTTTGCGGAATCTAGGCTCATCATCGCTTCCTCATAGTTCGTAGGTTCGTCATGGTCAAGTAACATGACCTCCAGAATAGGATTACCGTACCACTTTGGTGCGGATCTTACTCTGGTTGACCTACGAGGTTCGGTAGTAACTTGATCAGAAGTTTCATGATCATCATCATTAGCTTCCTCACTTACTGGTGTAGGAATCACTGGAACTGATTTCAGTGATGAACTACTTTCCAATAAGGGAGCAGGTACAATTACCTCATCAAGTTCTACTTTCCTCCCACTCACTTCTTTCGAGAGAAACTCCTTCTCTAGAAAGGATCCATTCTTAGCAACGAATATCTTGCCTTCGGATCTGTGATAGAAGTTGTACCCAACAGTTTCCTTTGGGTATCCTATGAAGACACATTTCTCCGATTTGGGTTCGAGCTTATCAGGTTGAAGCTTTTTCACATAGGCATCGCAGCACCAAACTTTAAGAAACAACAACTTGGGTTTCTTGCCAAACCACAGTTCATAAGGTGTCGTCTCAACGGATTTTGATGGTGCCCTATTTAACATGAATGCAGCAGTCTCTAAAGCATAACCCCAAAACGATAGTGGTAAATCAGTGAGAGACATCATAGATTGCACCATATCTAATAAAGTGTGGTTACGATGTTTGGACACACCATTACGCTGTGGTGTTCCAGGTGGCATGAGTTGCGAAAATGTTCTTCATTGTTTCAAATGAAAACCAAACTCATAACTCAAATATTCGCCTCCATGATCAAACCGTAGAAACTTAATTTTCTTGTTACGATGATTTTCCACTTCACTCTGAAATTCTTTGACCTTTTCAAATGTTTCAGACTTATGTTTCATTAAGTAGATATACCCATATCTGCTCAAATCATATGTGAAGGTAAGAAAATAACGATACCCGCCGCGAGCATCAACACTTATTGGACCGCATACAACAGTATGTATTATTTCCAACAAGTCTGTTGCTTGCTCCTTTGTTCCGGAGAATGGAGTCTTAGTCATCTTGCCCATGAGGCATGGTTCGCAAGCATCAAGTGATTCACAATCAAGTGATTCCAAAAGCCCATCGGCATGGAGTTTCTTCATGCGTTTTACACCAATATGACCTAAACGGCAGTGCCACAAATAAGTTGCACTATAATTATTAAAATTATATCTTTTGGCTTCAATACTATGAATATGTGTATCACTACTATCAAGATTTAGTAAAAACAGACCACTCATCAAGGGTGCATAACCATAAAAGATATTATTCATATAAATAGAACAACCATTATTCTCTCATTTAAATGAATACCTGCCTCGCATCAAAAAAGATCCAGATATAATGTTCATGCTCAACATTGGCACCAAATAACAATTATTTAGGTCTATACTAATCCCGAAGGTAGATGTAGAGGTAGTGTGATGACGGCGATCACATCGACTTTGGAACCATTTCCCACCCGCATCGTCACCTCGTCCTTAGCCAATCTTCGCTTAATCCATAGCCCCTGTTTCGAGTTGCAAATGTTAGCAACTGAGCCAGTATCAAATACCCAGGCTCTCCTGTGAGCATTAGTAAGGTACACATCAATAACATGTATATCAAATATACCTTTCACTTTTCCAACCTTCTTCTCCACCAAATACTTGGGGCAGTTCCGCTTCCAGTGACCAGTCCCTTTGCAGCAGAAGCACTCAGTCTCAGGCTTAGGTCCAGACTTGGGCTTCTTCACTTGAGCAGCAACTTGCTTGCTGTTCTTCTTGAAGTTCCCCTTCTTCCCTTTACCCTTTTTCTTGAAACTGGTGGTCTTGTTCACCATCAACACTTGATGCTCTTTCTTGATTTCTACCTCCGCAGCCTTTAGCATTGCGAATAGCTCGGGAATCGTCTTATCCATCCCTTGCATATTATAGTTCATCACGAAGCTCTTGTAGCTTGGTGGCAGTGATTGAAGAACTCTGTCAATGACACTATCCTCAGGAAGATTAACTCCCAGCTGAGTCAAGTGGTTGTGGTACCCAGACATTCTGAGTATATGTTCACCGACAGAACTATTCTCCTCCATTTTGCAGCTCTAGAACTTATTGGAGATTTCATATCTCTCAATCCGGGCATTTGATTGAAATATTAACTTAAACTCCTGGAACATCTCATATTCTCCATGACATTCAAAACATTGTTGAAGTCCCGGTTCTAAGTCGTAAAGCATGGCACACTGAACTATCGAGTAGTCATCAGCTTTGCTCTGCCAGGTGTTCACAACATCTGGTGTTGCTCCTGCAACGGGTTTGTCACCTAGAGGTACTTCCAGGACGTAATTCTTCTCTCCAACAATGAGGATAATCCTCAAGTTATGGACCCAGTCCGTGTAGTTGCTACCATCATCTTTCAACTTAGCTTTCTCTAGGAACGCATTAAAATTCAGCGGAACAACAGCACGGGCCATCTATATACAACAACATAGACATGCTAAATACTATTAGGTACTAAGTTCATGATAATTAAAGTTCAATTAATCAAATTACTTAAGAACTCCCACTCAGATAGACATCCCTCTAATCATCTAAATGATTACGTGATCCATATCAACTAAAACCATGTCCGATCATCACGTGAGATGGAGTAGTTTTCAATGGTGAACATCACTATGTTAATCATATCTACTATATGATTCATGCTCAACCTTTCGGTCTTAGTGTTCTGAGGCCATATCTGCATATGCTAGGATCGTCAAGTTTAACCTGAGTATTCCGCATGTGCAAAATTGGCTTGCACCCGTTGTATGTGAACGTAGAGCTTGTCACACCCGATCATCACGTGGTGTCTCGGCACGACGAACTATAGCAACGGTGCATACTCAGGGAGAACACTTGTACCTTGAAATTTAGTGAGAGATCATCTTATAATGCTACGGTCGATCTAAGCAAAATAAGATGCATAAAATATAAACATCACATGCAACCAATATAAGTGACATGATATGGCCATCATCATCTTGTGCCTTTGATCTCCATCTCCAAAGCACCATCATGATCACCATCGTCACCGGTTTGACACCTTGATCTCCATCGAAGCATCATTGTCATCTCGCCAACTGTTGCTTCTATGACTATCGCTACTGCTTAGTGATAAAGTAAAGCAATTACATGGCGATTGCATTTCATACAATAAAGCGACAACCATATGGCTCCTGCCAGTTGTCGATAACTAGGTTACAAAACATGATCATCTCATACAATAAAATTTAGCATCATGTCTTGACCATATCACATCACAACATGCCCTGCAAAAACAAGTTAGACGTCCTCTACTTTGTTGTTGCAAGTTTTACGTGGCTGCTACGAGCTGAGCAAGAACCGTTCTTACCTACGCATCAAAAACCACAACGCGGTATAGTGATTGCTTTTTGATCTTTAGAAAGAACCATGTTCATTGAATCCGATTCAACTAAAGTTGGAGAAACTGACACCCACTAGCCACCTTTGTGCGAAGCACGTCGGTAGAACCAGTCTCGCGTAAGCGTACGCGTAATGTCGGTCTGAGCCGCTTCATCCAACAATACCGCTGAATAAGGAATCAACTAGTGATGGCAAGCAATATGTATATACCCACGCCCACAACTCCTTTGTGTTCTACTCGTGCATATAACATCTGCTCATAGACCTGGCTCTGATACCACTGATCGAGAACGCAATAATTTCAAAAAATTCCTACGCACACGCAAGATCTATCATGGTGATGCATAGCAACGAGAGGGGAAGAGTGTTGTCCACGTACCCTCGTAGACCGTAAGCGAAAGCGTTATGACAACGCGGTTGATGTAGTCGAACGTCTTCACGATCTGAGCGGTCCTAGCACCGAAGGTATGACACCTCCGAGATCTGCACACGTTCAGCTTGGTGACGTCCCACGAACTCTAGATCTAGCTGAGTGTCGAGGGAGAGTTTCGTCAGCACAACGGCATGATGACGATGATGATGAAGCTACCGGAACAGGGCTTCGCCTAAGCACTGCAACGATATGACTGACGTGGATTATGGTGGAGGGGGACACCGCACACGGCTAAACAATGTCAACTTGTGTGTCTATGGGGTTCCCGCTCCCCACGTATATAAAGGAGGGAGGGAGGAAGAGGCCGGCCTAGGAGGAGGTGCGCACCAAGGGGGCCAATCCTACTCCAAGTAGGTTTGCCCCCCCCCCCTTCCTATTCCTACTAGGAGAAGGAGGAAAGAGGAGGAGGGGAGAAGGAAAGAGGGGGGCGATCCCCCAAACCCTAAACCAATTCGGTTTGGGCCTAGGGGGCGCCCCACACCTTTCTTGCTGCCCTCTTTCTCCACTAGGGACCAATAAGGCCCATAGACTCCCCGGGGAGTTCCGGTAACCTCCCGGTACTCCGAAAAATACCCGATACACTTTGGAACCCTTCCGGTGTCCGAATATGACCTTCCAATATATCAATCTTTATGTCTCGACCATCTCGAGACTCCTCGTCATGTCCGTGATCACATTCGGGACTCTGAACTACCTTCGGTACATCAAAACACATAAACTCATAATACCGATCATCACTGAACGTTAAGCGTGCGGACCCTACGGGTTCGAGAACTATGTAGACATAACCGAGACTCATCTCTAGTCAATAACCAATAGCGGAACCTGGATGCTCATATTAGTTCCTACATATTCTATGAAGATCTTTATCGGTCAAACCGCATAACAACATATGTTGTTCCCATTATCATCGGTATGTTACTTGCCCGAGATTCGATCATCGGTATCTCGATACCTAGTTCAATCTCGTTACCGGCAAGTCTATTTACTCATTCTGTAGTGCATCATCCCGTAACTAACTCATTAGTCACATTGCTTGCAAGGCTTATAGAGATGTGCATTACCGAGAGGGCCCAGAGATACCTCTTCGATACACGGAGTGACAAATCCTAATCTCGATCTATGCCAACTCAAGAAACACCATCGGAGACACCTATAGAGCAACTTTATAGTCACCCAGTTACGTTATGAAGTTTGATAGCACATGATATGTCTCCATCATATCTACTTTTCCAAACACTTTTGACCTTGTTTTGGACTCTAACTTGCATGCTTTGAATGGAACTAACCCGGACTGACGTTGTTTTTAGCAGAATTGCCATGGTGTTATTTTTGTGCAGAAATAAAAGTTCTCGGAATGACCTGAAACTTCACGGAGAATATTTTTGGAATGTATAAAAAACACTGGCGAAAGAATCAACGTTAGGGGGGCCACACCCTGTCCACGAGGGTGGGGGCGCCCACCCCCCTGGGGGGAGCCCCCCTGTCTTGTGGGCCCTCTGATGCTCCGCCGACCTCAACTCCAACTCTATATATTCACGTTCGGGGAGAAATAAATCAGGGAGCATCGCGTTTTACGATACGGAGCCGCCGCCAAGCCCTAATCTCTCTCGGGAGGGCAGATCTGGAGTCTGTTCAGGGCTCCTGAGAGGGGAATCCATCGCCGTCGTCATCATCAACCTTCCTCCATCACCAATTTCATGATGCTCACCGCCGTGCGTGAGTAATTCCATCGTAGGCTTGCTGGACGGTGATGGGTTGGATGCGATTTATCATGTAATCGAGTTAGTTTTGTTAGGGTTTGATCCCTAGTATCCATTATGTTCTGAGATTGATGTTGCTATGACTTTGCTATGCTTAATGCTTGTCACTAGGGCCTGAGTGCCATGATTTCAGATCTGAACATATTATGTTTTCATGAATATATGTGAGTTCTTGATCCTATTTTGCAAGTCAATAGTCACCTACTATGTGTTATGATCCGTTAACCCCGGAGTGACAATAATCGGGACAATTACCGGTGATGACTATAGTTTGAGGAGTTCATGTATTCACCAAGTGTCAATGCTTTGGTCCGGTACTCTATTAAAAGGAGGCCTTAATATCCCTTAGTTTCCAATAGGACCCCGCTGCCACGGGAGGGTAGGACAAAAGATTTCATGCAAGTTCTTTTCCATAAGCATGTATGACTATATTCGGAATACATGCCTAAATTACATTGATGAACTGGAGCTAGTTCTGTATCACCCTATGTTATAACTGTTGCATGAGGAATCGCATCCGACATAATTATCCATCACTGATCCATTGCCTACGAACTTTTCACATATTGTTCGTTGCTTATTTACTTTTTCGTTCCCACTATTACAATCACTACAAAACCAATATTGTTATTTTTGCCACTGTTACCGTTACTTCCATATTAATTTGTTATAAAATACATTGATGCAGATATTAAGTCTTTCAGGTGCGTTTGAATTGACAACTCAACTGTTAATACTTGAGAATATTCTTTGGCTCCCCCTGTGTCGAATCAATAAATTTGGGTTGAATACTCTACCCTCAAAAACTGTTGCGATCCCCTATACTTGTGGGTTATCAAGACTATTTTCTGGTGCCGTTGCCGGGGGCATAGCACTTTTCTTTGAGTCACTTGGGATTTATATTTGTTGATCACTATGAAGAACTTGAAAGATGAAAGAACCAAGATTTATCCCTCAACTACGAGGGGAGGTAAGGAACTGCCATCTAGCTCTACACTTGATTCACCTTCTGTTATGAGTAAACTTGCGACACTGCTCCTACTATTCATTTTGATATGTCGCATGTTATTGATGATGCCACTTCTGCTTTGCATGATGCTTAAGATGAAACTACTTCTATGCTTGATAATATTGTGCCACTAGGTGAATTTCTTGATGAACAACTTGCTTGGGTTAGAGAGAATGAAATTATTGAAACTGATGATATTGATGAAAGTGATGATGAAGATTCTCCCCTAGATATGAATTGCCTGATGTACCTGAGGGTTATGTTATGGATGAAGAAACTGCTAGAGACTTTTTAGCTTGCAATGATAGATATGATCTTAAGAAACTATTAGCTAAGCTGAAAGAAAAATCCTTGAATGCTAGAATGAAACATGACCCTGCTTTTGCTACTTCACCTATCTGTATTTCTGATAAGGATTATGATTTCTCTATCGATCCTGAGTTAATTACTTTGGTTGAATCTGATCCTTTTTATGGCTATGAATCCGAAACTGTTGTGGCACATCTTGCTAAAGTAAATGATATATCCACCCTATTCACTAATGAGGAAAAAAATTCGTTATTACTATATCCTTAAGTTATTTCCGTTCTCATTAAAGGGTGATGCTAAAACATGGTTTAATTCTCTTGATCCTGGTTGTGTGCGTAGTCCCCAGGATATGATTTATTACTTCTCTGCTAAATATTTCCCCGCTCATAAGAAACAAGCTGCCTTAAGGGGAATATATAATTTTGTGCAAATTGAAGAAGAGAGTCTCCCACAAGCTTGGGGTAGGCTTCTTTGATTACTTAATGCTTTGCCTGATCATCCTCTCAAGAAAAATGAAATACTTGATATCTTTTATAATGGACTAACCGATGCTTCCAGAGACCACTTGGATAGTTGTGTTGGTTGTGTTTTCAGGGAAAGAACTGTTGATCAAGCTGAATTGCTATTGAATAATATGTTGAGTAATGAAAACGATTGGACGCTTCCTGAACCAACTCCTAAGCCAACTCCGAAGAAAAGGGGTATTCTATTTCTCAGTCCTGAAGATATGCAAGAGGCAAAGAAATCTATGAAAATAAAAGGTATTAAAGCTGAAGATGTTATGAATTTACCACCTATTGAAGAAATACATGGTCTTGATAACCCGACACAGGTAGTAAAGGTAAATTCTCTCTATAGATTTGATAAGGGTGAAATCCCATCTACTAAGTTTGCTAGCCAATGCTTGGATGAGTTTGATAATTTTATGGTTAAACAAGAAGACTTCAATGCTTATGTTGGTAGACAATTGAAACGCAATGCTTATATGATTGAACACTTGAGTGATTATATGTCTAGAGTTAAAGGTGAACTTAAACTTATTAGTAAACATGCTTCTATGGTTACCACTCAAGTAGAACAAGTACTTAAAGCTCAGAATGGTTTGCTCAATGAACTAAATAATAAGAAAAATGATAATGCTATTAGAGTTGTAACTAGAGGGGGTAAAATGACTCAGGAACCTTTATATCCTGAGGGCCACCCTAAGAGAATTGAGCAAGATTCTCAGAGAATTATTGTTGATGCACCTAGTTCTTCTAAAAAGAAGAAAAAGAAAAATGATAGGACTTTGCATGCTTCTAGTGAACTTGTTGTTGACACACCGGAGAATCCCAATGATATTTCTATTTCTGATCCTGAAACACAATCTGGTAATGAACATGAACCTAGTGATAATATTAATGATGATTGAGGGAGTCCTGGATTAGGGTGTCCGGATGGTCGGACTATACCTTCGGCCGGACTCCTGGACTATGAAGATACAAGATTGAAGACTTCGTCCCGTGTCCGGAAGGGACTTCCTTGGTGTGGAAGGCAAGCTTGGCGATACGGATATGTAGATCTCCTACCATTGTAACCGACTTTGTGTAACCCTAACCCTCTCCGGTGTCTATATAAACCGGAGGGTTTTAGTCTGTAGGACAACATACAGAACAACAATCATACCATAGGCTAGCTTCTAGGGTTTAGCCTCTCCGATCTCTTGGTAGATCTACTCTTGTACTACCCATATCATCAATATTAATCAAGCAGGACGTAGGGTTTTACCTCCATCAAGAGGGCCCGAACCTGGGTAAAACTTCGTGTCCCTTGCCTCCTGTTACCATCCGGCCTAGACGCACAGTTCGGGACCCCCTACCCGAGATCCACCGGTTTTGACACCGACATTGGTGCTTTCATCGAGAGTTCCTCTGTGTCGTCGCCTTTAGGCTTGATGGCTCCTACGATCATCAATAGCGATGCAGTCCAGGGTGAGACCTTCCTCCCCGGACAGATTTTCGTCTTCGGCGGCTTCGCACTGCAGGCCAATTCACTTGGCCATCTGGAGCAGATCGAAAGCTATGCCCCTGGCCGTCAGGTCAGATTTGGAAGTTTAAACTACACGGCTGACATCCGCGGGGACTTGATCCTCGACGGATTCGAGCCACTGCCGAGCGCGCCGCACTGTCACGACGAGCATGATCTAGCTCTGCCGCCAAGCAGTGCCCTGGAGGCCGCACCTGCATCGGCTTCGACCCTTAATTCGGAGCCAACTGTGCCGATCGAGGATGGGTGGTTGGACGCCGCCTCGGGGGCTGCAATCCCAACGGCGATCGAGCCAAACACCAGCCCCGCACTCCGCGAGACTCGTGACTCCAAGGAGCCGGACTCCGAACCCTCCGCGCCCCTGTCGATCGAATCCGATTGGGCACCGATCATGGAGTTTACTGCCGCAGACATCTTTCAGCACTCGCCTTTCGGCGATATTCTGAAGACACTAAAGTCTCTCTCTTTATCAGGAGAGCCCTGGCTGGACTACGGTCAGCAAGGTTGGGATGCGGACGATGAAGAAATTCAAAGCCCACCCACCACCCACTTTGTAGCCACTATCAACGATTTAACCGACATGCTTGACTTCGAAGACATCGACGGTATGGACGCCGATGAAGGAGACGATGAAGAACTAGCGCCTGTTGGGCCCTGGAAAGCCACCTCATCATATGACGTATGCATGGTGGACGCACCAAAAGATGACGACGAGGAGCGAAAGGACGCACCGAAGGCTTGTTCCCTCGAGAAGCAGTCAAAGCAGCGACGCAAGCGCCGCCCCAAATCCCGCCTCGACAGAAATAACGATCACACAGACCCAGCGCTGGAGCAGGGCGAACCGCTGCCGGACAACGACAATCCGGATAATCAAACCGAACAAACAAATTCTATCAAGGATAATGGTTCGGACGACATAACACCGGACAGGCACCCGGAGCAGCAGAACGCCCGTAAAAGGCTTGTTGCCACCGCGAGGAGTCTTAAAAAGCAGAAGCAAAGGCCCAAGGCTGCGCAAGACACACTCCAAATCACATGGAGTAAAATACTCAACACAGCAGCGAGGTACGGCGACAATCGCCCCTCCAAGAGCTACCCAAAGCGGAAGCTGCTACCTGAATTCGATGAGGAGGCCTCAGACCCCCCCACAACCAAATATCAAAGCAGCCACCTGGCCGGATAGACAACCCCTCTACCAACACAGAGCGGCATACAACGCCACTCACAATACAACACGCGACCCATGCGAGGGCTTGCACCCAAAGGACGGCGCAACAAGATCCGTCTATAGACCACGCAAGCGCGCCCCAGCATACAATGCAACACAACTGTAACACCCTCGATGCGACTATATCTCCCACGTGTCGAGGCATGACTTAGAGGCATAATCGCATTGAAGGCATATGTCGCAAGTTAGGCAATCTTCACAACATCCCGTGTAATGTAAATAATAAAGGGGAGATAACATAGTTGGCTTACACTCGCCACATCAATCAAGTACATAAATAACATTACATCATCCAAACACTCACGGCCCGACTACGGTGCCAAAATAAAAGATAACCCAATATGCGACACGGTCCCAATCACCCCCAACTGGGCACCACTACTGATCATCGAGAAAGGAAACATAGTAACGTTGAGAGTCTTCATCGAACTCCCACTTGAGCTCATACGCGTCTCCTGGAGCGGAATCATCAGGCCCTGCATCTGGTGTAATAGTAATCTGTGAGCCACAGGGACTCAGCAATCTCGCACCCTCGCGATCAAGACTATTTAAGCTTATAGGTAAGGCAAGGTAAATATGTGGAGCTGCAGCACGCGAGTAGCAAATATGGTGGCTAACTTATTCGCAAAAGAGAGCAAGAAGAGGAGGCAAAGCGCGAGCGAGAAACTAGAGAGAAACCTGCGCAAACATTACTCCAACACCGTGTCCACTTCCCGGACTCCGCCGAGAAGAGGCCATCACGGTAACACGCTTAGTTGATTCATTTTAATTAAGTTAAGGTTCAAGTTATCTACAACCGGACATTAACAAATTCCCATCTGCCCATAACCACGGGCACGGCTTTCGAAAGTTCAATCCCTGCAGGGGAGTCCCAACTTAGCCCATGACAAGCTCTCATGGTCAACGAAGGAATAGACCTCCTCCCAAGACGTTCCGATCAGACTCGGTATCTCGGTAATTCAAGACACTTCGACAGGTTAAAACAAGACCAGCAACACCGCCCGAATGTGCCGACAAATCCCGATAGGAGCTGCACATATCTCTTTCTCAGGGCACACTCAGATTGTCCTAGGTACGGGTAGGCCAGCCCAGAGTTGCCCCTGGTGGCCACCGGTAGCTGACAGGTGGACCAACACTCAGAGGAGCACTGGCCCGGGGGGGTTAAAATAAAGATGACCCTTGAGTCTGCAGAACCCAAGGGAAAGAAAAGGCTAGGTGGAAAATGGTAAAACCAAGGTTGGGCATTGCTGGAAAAGCTTTAATCAAGGCGAACTATCAAGGGGTTCCCATTATAACCCAACCGCGTAAGGAACACAAAATCCGAGAACATAACACCGATATGATGGAAGCTAGGGCGGCAAGAGTGGAACAAAACACTAGGCGAGAGGCCGAGCCTTCCACCCTTTACCAAGTATATAGATGCATTAAGATAACATAGCAATATAATGATATCCCAACAAGTAAATAAATGTTCCAACAAGGAACGGCCTCCAATCTTCGTCTGCAACTAGCAACGCTATAAGAGGGGCTGAGCAAAGCGGTAACATAGCCAATCAACGGTTTGCTAGGACATGGTGGGTTAGAGGTTTGACATGGAAATTTGGGAGGCTTGAAAGCAAGTGGTAGGCATCGTAGCATTGGCATAGCAAAAGAGCGAGCAAACTAGCATAGCAAAGATAGTAGTGATTTCGAGGGTATGATCATCTTGCCTGCACAGTTGTCAGAGTTGACTGGATCCTCGAAAGCAAACTCAATAGGCACCTCGTTAGCGAACTCGTCTCCCAGCTCTACCCAAACAAGACAAACAAGCAACAAGGATACAATCAAACCACGTGCAAGGATCAAGCAATATGATGCAAGATGATATGCTATGCGGGATGCGATGCGGGATGCAAAATGCAAGATATGACAGTAAATGCATGAACCTGGCCTCAACTTGGAAATCCAAGTGTGCCACTAGAAAGATGAGATGAAATCGCTTGAAACGATATAAAGAACGCCGGAATCGGAGTTACTGTTTGGAAATGGCAAGCGATTCAAATATGGCACCGGTCTGCGATCTACAGCAAGTAGCCATCTAAATGCAATGAGATGAACATGCTACAGCACCCAAACAAGACAACAAAATACATGGCAGGGATGCATTCAAGATGCTTAACAAAAGTCTAGCACTGAGCTACGGCCAATTCATCCATTAACAGGTTCAAACAAGCATGGCAAAACATGCATATGGCAAACAGATCTCAGACTTAGTGAAATTAACACTTGTCTGGAATTTCAGATCAGGTAGCCCTCTTCGGAGCAACGAAACTACATGTTACAGGATCTGAACATGGCAAAGTAAAGAATGGCATGGAGCTATTCAAAGAGCTTAACAAAAGTCCCTTAGTGACCTTGAGCCAAAAGGGATCAGAAAATACAATTGCAAGCATGTGAACATAGCAAAAACATAATCAGTTCACAGACTTGGTGAAAACTGGCACATGCTGAAATATAACTCAAGTATGCATGTTCACGAGCTCAATGCACTCACTACGGTGCAAGTCATGGCAATACAAGCATACATCCATCAAGAAGGCACAAAATGCAAGCTAGACATGGCAAGAACAATAGCATAGCAGGCACGGATCAACTACAACATCATCGGCAAAATTGCAAACAAGTTGACAATCTGCCCAGATTCACAAAGTTGCAAAAGTAGAGCTCGATTGACTCAAGCTAGGTTTCTCCATAATTTCAAACAAAGACATGGATGGATAGAGCACTACAATATTAACAAAACATCCTTACTGATCATCCTCAAAAGAGGTATGGATCACTAGGAAACAACATGAACATATGGCATCATGAGATAAACAGCTCCAGGACTTACTGAAATTACTAAGTCCCTGAAAACAGAATTAGCAAGTGCACCACTTTGCAAGCTTGCACAAGACACCACACACATCACAAAAATACAAGGGTTGCACCTCTGGAAAGATGACAAAACCCATAACAAAACACATGTAGAGCATCAGGGCATATCATGCACACAAAAATCATGGCAAAAATGACAAAAACCTAAATGGAGTAGCAGATCTGACAATAATCTCAAGTAGCCCTCTTCTAACAGCATTTCGGGCATCAAGATGAACCCAAATGAAAATGATGCAATGGAACTAAATGATGTACTCTCTGAGATGAACATTTTGATATGCTCTATGCATGAATCGGAGCTATGGATGCAAAGTGACGAGGCCATGAACAGGAGCACTTGGATCTGAGATTTGAGGACTTAGAGAAAAAAACACCTCGCGGGATCTAGGGTTTACTGTTCACCCGCGCGACCACTGTTCATCCGCGACGAAAAAACGAGGTCGCCGTCGAGGATCTCCGCTCTGACGAAGAAGAGGCGCCGCTCCGGCGTGGGGGAGGCCGGAGCCTGCGAGAGGAAGGGCAGGAGGGCGGCGGCGGGCGTCGGGCGCGGCCCCGGCGCGGATTGGCGGCGGCGGGGCGGTGCCTCCGGCGGGTCAGCGCGGTCGTCGACGAGGCAGGCGGACGCCGGTGATGGCAGGCGGTGGCGCGGGGTCGCCGGACGGCGGGAAGAGGACGGCGGGGCGCGGTAGGCGGCGCGCGGGCGGAAGCGGGCCACGGGGGCCGGAACTGGGCTCGACGGGCCCGGGCGGGCGACGAAGTGGGGCGGCGGCGCGACGGTGGGGCGGCGGCACGGGCGAATGAGGAGGCGACACGTGGCGGCGGCGGGGTGGATCCGGACGTGTCCGGCCCGGCAGGATTTCGTCGGCGGCGCGACGATGAGATCTAGGGTTTGGGAGAGGGGATCCGGAAATTTCGGGAGGGGTTCTTTAAATAGGCATAGAGGGAGCTAGGAGAGTCCAAATGAGGTGCGGTTTTCGGCCACGCGATCGTGATCGAACGCTCTAGATGATGGAGCAGAGTTAGGTGGGTTTTGGGCCAAGTTGGAGGGGTGTTGGGCTGCAACACACACGAGGCCTTTTCGGTCCCTCGGTTAAACGTTGGAGTATCAAACGAAGTCCAAATGATATGAAACTTGACAGGCGGTCTACCGGTAGTAAACCAAGGCCGCTTGGCAAGTCTCGGTCCAATCCGGAAATGTTTAATCCCCACACATGAAAGAAAGCTAGAAATGACCACCGGAGGAGAACGAAGCGCCGGAATGCAAAACGGACAACGGGGAAAATGCTCGAATGCATGAGACGAACACGTATGCAAATGCAATGCACATGATGACATGATATGAGATGCATGACAACGACAACAACACACGGAGACAAAACCCGAACCCGAGGAAATAAATATAACTTAACGCCGGAAACGGCAAGAGTTGGAGTACAAATTGGGAAAGTTACATCCGGGGTGTTACAACACTCCACCACTACGAAAGGATCTCGTCCCGAGATCTAGGACTGAAAGAACGCCGGGTACTCAGAACGGAGGTGATCCTCGCGTTCCCAGGTAGCTTCACGGTCGGAATGGTGTGACCACTTGACTTTGAGAAATTTGATTGACTTGTTGCGAGTCTTGCGTTCAGTCTCTTCAAGAATAGCAACTGGGTGCTCACGATAAGAGAGATCTTCTTGGAGCTCAATGTCCTCGAAGTTGACGGTGCGGTCAGGAGTCTTGAAGCACTTTCGAAGCTGAGAGACATGGAACACGTCATGAACATTTGCAAAGTTTGAAGGAAGCTCGAGTTGATAGGCGAGGTCGCCTCTCTTGCTGACAATCTTGAAAGGTCCCACGTATCTAGGGGCAAGCTTCCCTTTGATACCGAAGCGACGAGTACCTTTCATAGGAGAGACGCGGAGGTAAACATGATCTCCGATCTCGAAAGCCAAATCACGGTGCTTACTATCATAGTAGCTCTTCTGACGGGATTGGGCTGCTTTGAGGTTATCACGAATGACTTTGCACATTTCTTCTGCCTCTGTGATTAAGTCATTACCCAAAAGCTGACGTTCACCGGTTTCAGACCAGTTGAGAGGGGTACGGCACTTCCTGCCATACAGAATTTCAAATGGGGCCTTGCCCGAACTTGCTTGAAAACTGTTGTTGTAGGAGAATTCAGCATAAGGAAGACAATCCTCCCACTTCATGCCGAAGGAGATCACACAAGCCCTGAGCATATCTTCAAGAATCTGGTTGACACGCTCGACTTGACCGCTAGTTTGAGGATGGAAAGCTGTGCTGAAGCGGATGTTGGTGCCCATGGCCTTCTGAAAAGAATCCCAAAACTTCGAGGTAAAGATGCTGCCACGGTCTGAAGAGATCACTTGTGGAATACCGTGCAGAGAGACAATCGAGAGGTATAGAGTTCCGCCAATTGAGCTGCAGTGATCGACTCTTTGATAGGCAGAAAGTGAGCCACTTTGGTGAGTTTGTCGATGACAACGAATATAGCATCATTGCCACGCTTGGACTTTGGAAACCCAGTCACGAAGTCCATTTCAATGTGGTCAAACTTCCATTCTGGAATGGCAAGAGGTTGGAGGAGACCTGCTGGCCTTTGGTGTTCTGCCTTCACTCTTCTGCAGACATCACATTCATTCACGAATTGAGCAATCTCGCGCTTCATTCGAGTCCACCAATAAGCTTGCTTGAGGTCCTGATACATCTTCGTGCTCCCAGGGTGGATGGAGAGGAGAGAATTGTGAGCCTCGTTCATGATCACTTTACGAAGGTCACCTTTGGGTACAACAATACGATCCTCGAAGAAGAGAGTGTCCTTGTCATCAAGGCGGTAGCACTTGTACTTGGACTGGCTCTTGGCAATCCCAATCTTCACCTTTTTCACCATAGCATCAAGAAGCTGGGCTTGGCGAATCTGGTCTTCCAAGGTAGGAGAGACTTGAAGGTTGGCGAGGAAACCTTGAGGAACAACTTGCAGATTAAGTTTGCGGAAAGCTCGGGTTGATAAGGCTTGAGAATCAGACTATTGCAGTAAGCTTTCCTGCTCAATGCGTCAGCAATCACATTGGCCTTGCCTGGAGTATACTCGATACTCGGATTATACTCTTGAATCATTTCGACCCATCGAGTTTGCCTGAGGTTGAGATTAGGCTGAGTGAAGATGTACTTGAGACTCTTGTGATCAGTGAAAATGTCCACTTTTCTTCCCAATAGAAGATGTCTCCAAGTCAAAAGAGCATGCACAACTGCCGCCAACTCGAGATCATGAGTGGGGTAGTTCTTCTCATTAGGCTTCAACTGGCGAGAGGTATAAGCAACAACTTTCTTCTCTTGCATCAATACTGCGCCAAGACCTTGGAGAGAGGCATCACAAAAGACCTCGTACGGCTTGGATTCATCAGGCGGAGTCAGAACTGGAGCAGTGATCAATTTCTCTTTCAAAGTGTTGAAAGCAATGTCACACTCCGGAGACCAAACGTACTTGACGTGCTTCTGGAGAAGATTTGAGAGAGGCTTCGCGATCTTAGAAAAGTTTTCAACGAATCTTCGGCAATAGCTTGCGAGACCGAGGAAACTGCGGAGTTGCTTCACGTTCTGAGGAGGTTCCCAATTCACAATTGCAGACACCTTCTCAGGATTCACGGCAATGCCCTTGGCAGAGATGATATGACCAAGATAAAGAACCTCATCAAGCCAAAATTCACACTTGGAGAACTTGGCGTAGAACTGTGTTCCCTGAGCTTATCAAGCACCAAACGCAAGTGCTTGGCATGATCTTCCTTGTTCTTGGAGAAAACCAGAATGTCGTCGAGATAGACCAAAACGAAGTCATTGGTGTAGGCGTTGAAGATGAAGTTCATCATGCGAGAGAACGTCGGAGGAGCGTTGACGAGACCAAAAGACATGACAGTGTATTCATATGAACCAAAGCTTGTCCTGAAGCCGTCTTGGGAATATCTTGCTCACGGATTCGAATCTGATGATAACCCATACGGAGATCAAGCTTGGAGAATACTTGGGCACCTTTGAGTTGTTCGAACAGCTCATTGATGTTGGGAAGTGGGTATTTGTTCTTGATGGTCTTCTTGTTCACTGGACGGTAATCAACACAAAGTCGGTCCGTTCCATCCTTCTTCTTCACAAAAAGAACACCACAACCCCACGGAGAAGAACTAGGCCGGATGAGACCCATTTTCTCTTGAATATCGAGTTGCTTCTTCAGCTCCTTCAACTCTTCAGGTCCGAGCTTGTAAGGACGTTTGCACACAGGTTCCGTGCCAGGCTCAAGATCAATAACGAATTCAACTGGACGATGCGGAGGCATTCCTGGAAGCTCTTCTGGAAAGACGTCTTGATATTCGCAAACGACTGGAATTTGCGAGATGGCATCGAGTTCACCCCTTTCATTGAGAGAAAACAGACGGATGGTATTATCCCGAGCGGCAAAGACAATTACATCCTCAGACGAATGAGTCAATTGAATCTGCCTGGCTGCACAATCAAGATGTGCCTTGTGCTTAGAAAGCCAATCCATTCTGAGAATAAGATCAATATCCGAGTCACCGAGAACCACCGGAGAAGAGAGAAACTTGTAATCGCCCAACGTGATAGAGACATCTGGGGCAATAGTGCTTGCATTCATGAATTTACCCGGAGAAACAACAGATAACTGTCTAGGCAAATCTTGCAAAGGCAAGTCATGCTTAGAAACAAATGGTCTCGAGATGAAACAATGCGATGCACCCGTGTCAAAAAGAACTTTTGCAGGAACATCGTTAACAGGAAGGTTACCCATGATCACATCTGACGAGTCCTCTGCTTGAGCTGCATTCATCAAGTTGACCTTGGTGGACTTGGGGTTATGCTTGACCACAGCTGTACTTGCCGATCTCACAGGAGGAGGAGGAGGAAGACGCCTCTGGTTGAAACACTTGTTGGCATAGTGACCCTTCTGTTGGCACTTGTTGCACGTGACCTCTGAAAGTGGACGGTGATACGGAGCACTCGATCTTGGAGCTTGAGATGAAGTCTTGTTCTGAAAGCCAGGGTTGGGTGGGTGGGAAGAACCACTGCCACCTTTGCTCTTCTGCTGATACGGCTGATGGAACGGAGGAGGAGGAAGCCAATACTTCTGCTGCTTGGCCACTTGAGTAGAGGAAGAAGGAGTAGCATCTCTGACTCGCTTCTTGGAAGCATCACACCTCAACTGAGCAGCCTCTTGCTTTAGTGCCATGTTGTAGAACTCATCGTATCTCAAGGGCTCAAAGAGAACAAGAGCGAGCTGAATTTCTTCTCTGAGACCACCCCTGAACTGGTATATCATGCTCTTCTCATCAGGGACGTCCTGCTTGGCAAAGCGGGCGAGCTTCTGGAACAACTTGTTGTAGTCATAGACAGACAAAGAGCCTTGCTTCAGTTGCGGAATTCCTCACGCTTGCTTTCAACCACGCTCTGGGGAATATGATGAGCTCGGAAATCTCGACGGAAATCATCCCAAGTGATAACACGTCCACCTCTGGAATCCTTGTACTGCTGGAACCATTCTGCAGCTTGATCTTTGAGTTGGAAGGAAGCGAACTTGACAAAGTCCTCAGGCCTGACGTTACTGCACTCGAAATGCTTACACAGATCCACAAGCCAATCGTCAGCATCGGTTGCCTCAACACAATTGCTGAAAGTCTTTGGCCCGTTAGCAAGGAACTGGTTGAGTGTAGCAAAGTGATTCTGATTGTTGCCTTGATTCCCTTGGTTGCCTTGATTGCGCTCTTGAAGAATTTGCATGATCAACTGTGTGTTTGCATTGGTTGCGGCCATCACAGCTTGCCATGCCTCCGGAGGAGGTGGAGGTGGTGGCGGATCAGGATTCGGAGTCGTGCGCGTTGGAGGAGCCATCCTGAAGAGGTTGACCACCATTAGCACATTGACAGACAAATATTGAAGCTGAATCCAACGGAATGAAAATTGCAACATATAGTCTTCACATCCGAACAAAATGAACGAATGCATTCCTCTTGAAATGGTCACATATCCATAAATTGAGAAGCCACGTAGAATTAAGGTAGAGAAATAAATCAACAAGGTACGGATCAAGAACGAATAATCGGTAAGAAATCCCAATCTCAAACCAATATCCGTGGAAGAAGAACTAGAGCTACTAGAATTCCCACCTATGAAACTCCCGAACCTTTCCGGTTATGCAATCAGGTGTTGGGGATACAGGGGAAGCATAATATCTCACCCAAACTAGCAAATCCTACATCCAGCTGTATCCATCCTTCAACACATAACCAAGAAACCTTCGGAAACCATCTACCTCAACCTTCGAAAAGCATCCGTTATACAAGTTATGGCGATACTCCCGAACTCCCGCCCCAGTACTGGGTGGCGTCGAGGTTATCTCACCAACGAACTGCATAAAAGAGATTTTCGATGTCGGCGTACTAAACTCAGGTATTCCAGAACTGCAACGATAAAATTATGATGACAACACCTCAGAGCTCAACTCCCCGGGACACTTCCACTAAACCCCTGACAGGAGGCACCAAGACAATGTTCTCATCATAAAACCATCGGAACGATTCCAAGATACCCGCGTGATCCTAAATTTTTTTTAGTGAAATTTGAGAAGAGAAGAGTCAAAACTCTACGTCAGGATGCCTTACCAGAGCGATGAGGAGACTGGGAAGTAAAAAGAATTCCTAAACTCTCCGATATATAATTCCTAAATGACTCAAAACATTTTTCTAGACACAACTCGGCCGCTAAAAACGATCAAGCAATGGGGCTCCTAAGGTCAGGGAAGGCTCTGATTACCAACTTGTAACACCCTCGATGCGACTATATCTCCCACGTGTCGAGGCACGACTTAGAGGCATAATCGCATTGAAGGCATATGTCGCAAGTTAGGCAATCTTCACAACATCCCATGTAATATAAATAATAAAGGGGAGATAACATAGTTGGCTTACACTCGCCACGTCAATCAAGTACATAAATAACATTACATCATCCAAACACTCATGGCCCGACTACGACGCCAAAATAAAAGATAACCCAACATGGGACACGGTCCCAATCACCCCCAACTGGGCACCACTACTGATCATCGGGAAAGGAAACATAGTAACGTTGAGAGTCTTCGTTGAACTCCCACTTGAGCTCATACGCGTCTCCTGGAGCGGAATCATCAGGCCCTGCATCTGGTGTAATAGTAATCTGTGAGCCACAGGGACTCAGCAATCTCGCACCCTCGCGATCAAGACTATTTAAGCTTACAGGTAAGGCAAGGTAAGTATGTGGAGCTGCAGCACGCAACTAGCAAATATGGTGGCTAACTTATTCGCAAAAGAGAGCGAGAAGAGGAGGCAAAGCGCGAGCGAGAAACTAGAGAGAAACCTGCGCAAACATTACTCCAACACCGTGTCCACTTCCCGGACTCCGCCGAGAAGAGGCCATCACGGTAACACACTCAGTTGATTCATTTTAATTAAGTTAAGGTTCAAGTTATCTACAACCAGGCATTAACAAATTCCCATCTGCCCATAACCGCGGGCACGGCTTTCGAAAGTTCAATCCCTGCAGGGGAATCCCAACTTAGCCCATGACAAGCTCTCACGGTCAATGAAGGAATAGACCTCCTCCCAAGACGTTCCGATCAGACTCGGTATCTCGGTAATTCAAGACACTTCGACAGGTTAAAACAAGACCAGCAACACCGCCTGAATGTGCCGACAAATCTTGATAGGAGCTGCACATATCTCTTTCTCAGGGCACACTCAGATTGTCCTAGGTACGGGTAGGCCAGCCCAGAGTTGCCCCTGGTGGCCACCGGAGCTGATAGGTGGACCAACACTCAGAGGAGCACTGGCCCGGGGGGGTTAAAATAAGATGACCCTTGAGTCTGCAGAACCCAAGGGAAAGAAAAGGCTAGGTGGCAAATGGTAAAACCAAGGTTGGGCATTGCTGGAAAAGCTTTAATCAAGGCGAACTATCAAGGGGTTCCCATTATAACCCAACCGCGTAAGGAACGCAAAATCCGGGAACATAACACCGATATGACGGAAACTAGGGCGGCAAGAGTGGAACAAAACACTAGGCGAGAGGCCGAGCCTTCCACCCTTTACCAAGTATATAGATGCATTAAGATAACATAGCAATATAATGATATCCAAACAAGTAAATAAATGTTCCAACAAGGAACGGCCTCCAATCTTCGCCTGCAACTAGCAACGCTATAAGAGGGGCTGAGCAAAGCGGTAACATAGCCAATCAACGGTTTGCTAGGACATGGTGGGTTAGAGGTTTGACATGGCAATTTGGGAGGCTTGAAAGCAAGTGGTAGGCATCATAGCATTGGCATAGCAAAAGAGCGAGCAAACTAGCATAGCAAAGATAGTAGTGATTTTGAGGGTATGATCATCTTGCCTGCACAGTTGTCAGAGTTGACTGGATCCTCGAAAGCAAACTCAATAGGCACCTCGTTAGCGAACTCGTCTCCCAGCTCTACCCAAACAAGACAAACAAGCAACAAGGATACAATCAAACATGTGCAAGGATCAAGCAATATGATGCAAAGATGATATGCTATGCGAGATGCGATGCGGAATGCAAAATGCAAGATATGACAGTAAATGCATGAACCTGGCCTCAACTTGGAAATCCAAGTGTGCCACTAGAAAGATGAGATGAAATCGCTTGAAACGATATAAAGAATGCCGGAATCGGAGTTACGGTTTGGAAATGGCAAGTGATTCAAATATGGCACCAGTCTGCGATCTACAGCAAGTAGCCATCTAAATGCAATGAGATGAACATGCTACAGCACCCAAACAAGACAACAAAATACATGGCAGGGATGCATTCAAGATGCTTAAAAAAAGTCTAGCACTGAGCTACGGCCAATTCATCCATTAACAGGTTCAAACAAGCATGGCAAAAATGCATATGGCAAACAGATCTCAGACTTAGTGAAATTAACACTTGTCTGGAATTTCAGATCAGGTAGCCCTCTTCGGAGCAACAAAACTACATGCTACAGGATCTGAACATGGCAAAGTAAAGCATGGCATGGAGCTACTCAAAGAGATTAACAAAAGTCCCTTAGTGACCTTGAGCCAAAAGGGATCAGAAAATACAATTGCAAGCATGTGAACATAGCAAAAACATAATCAGTTTTCAGACTTAGTGAAAACTGGCACATGCTGAAATATAACTCAAGTAGGCATGTTCACGAGCTCGATGCACTCACTACGGTGCAAGTCATGGCAAGACAAGCATACATCCATCAATAAGGCACAAAATGCAAGCTAGACATGGCAAGAACAATAGCATAGCAAGCACGGATCAACTACAACATCATCGGCAAAATTGCAAACAAGTTGACAATCTGCCCAGATTCACAAAGTAGCAAAAGTAGAGCTCGATTGACTCAAGCTAGGGTGCTCCATAATTGCAAACAAAGACATGGATGGATAGAGCACTACAATATTAACAAAACATCCTTACTGATCATCCTCAAAAGAGGCACGGATCACTAGTAAACAACATGAACATATGGCATCATGAGATAAACAGCTCCTGGACTTAGTGAAATTACCAAGTCCCTGAAAACAGAATTAGCAAGTGCACCACTTTGCAAGCTTGCACAAGACACCACACACATCACAAAAATACAAGGGTTGCACCTCTGGAAAGATGACAAAATCCTTAACAAAACACATGTAGAGCATCAGGGCATATCATGCACACAAAGATCATGGCAAAAATGACAAAAACCTAAATGGAGTAGCAGATCTGACAATAATCTCAAGTAGCCCTCTTCTAACAGCATTTTGGGCATCAAGATGAACTCAAATGAAAATGATGCAATGGAATGAAATGATGTACTCTCTGAGATGAACATTTTAATATGCTATATGCATGAATCGGAGCTACGGATGCAAAGTTACGAGGCCATGAACAGGAGCACTTGGATCTGAGATTTGAGGACTTAGAGAGAGAAAAACACCTCGCGGGATCTAGGGTTTACTGTTCACCGGCGCGACCACTGTTCATCCGCAACGAAAAAACGAGGTCACCGGCGAGGATCTCCGCTCCGGCGAAGAAGAGGCGCCGCTCTGGCGTGGGGGAGGCCGAAGCCGGCGAGAGGAAGGGCAGGACGGCGGCGGAGGGCGTGGGGCGCGGCCCCGGCGCGGATTGGGCGGCGGCTGGCGGTGCTTCCGGCGGGTCGGCGCGGTCGTCAGCGAGGAAGGCGGACGCCGGCGATGGCGGGCGGTGGCGCGGGGTCGCCGGACGGCGGGAAGAGGGCGGCGGGGCGCGGTAGGCGGCGCGCGGGCGGAAGCGGGCCGCGGGGGCCGGAACTGGGCTCGGCGGGCCCGGGCAGCACGGCGAAGTGGGGCGGCGGCGCGGGCGAATGAGGAGCCGACACGTGGTGGCGGCGGGTGGATCCGGACGTGTCCGGCCCGGCAGGATTTCGTCCGGCGGCGCGCGACGATGAGATCTAGGGTTCGGAAGAGAGGGGATCCGCGAAATTTCGGGAGGGGTTCTTTAAATAGGCATAGAGGGAGCTAGGAGAGTCCAAATGAGGTGCGGTTTTCGGCCACGCGATAGTGATCCAACGCTCTAGATGATGGAGCAGAGTTAGGTGGGTTTTGGGCCAAATTGGAGGGGTGTTGGGCTGCAACACACACGAGGCATTTTCGGTCCCTCGGTTAAACGTTGGAGTATCAAACGAAGTCCAAATGATACGAAACTTGACAGGCGGTCTACCGGTAGTAAACCAAGGTCGCTTGGCAAGTATCGGTCCAATCCGGAAATGTTTAATCCCCACACAAGAAAGAAAGCTGGAAATGACCACTGGAGGAGAACGAAGCGCCGGAATGCAAAACGGACAACGGGGAAAATGCTCGAATGCATGAGACAAACACGTATGCAAATGCAATGCACATGATGACATGATATGAGATGCATGACAACGACAACAACACACGGAGACAAAACCCGAACCCAAGGAAATAAATATAACTTAACGCCGAAAACGGCAAGAGTTGGAGTACAAATTGGGAAAGTTACATCCGGGGTGTTACAACAACAAACATCCGAACAACGCGGTACACCCAGCTACAGGGGTGCCGCACATCCCCTATGTTTCACCGATGAGGTGCTGGACCATGAATTTCCAGAGGGATTCAAACCCGTAAACATAGAGACATACGACGGAACAACAGACCCTGGGGTCTGGATTGAGGACTACATCCTTCATATCGATATGGCTCGAGGAGATGATCTCCACGCCATCAAGTACTTACCCCTCAAGCTCAAAGGGCCAGCTCGTCACTGGCTTAAAGGCCTCCCTGAAAGCTCCATTGGAAGTTGGGAAGAGCTCAAAGACGCCTTTCGGGCAAATTTTCAAGGGACTTATGTCCGACCCCCGGATGCGGACGATTTGAGTCATATAACTCAATAGCCCGGAGAGTCAGCCCAAAAGCTTTGGAACAGGTTTCTTACTAAAAAGAATCAGATTGTCGACTGTCCAAACGCCGAAGCCCTGGCAGCTTTTAAGCATAGCGTCCGTGATGAATGGCTCGCCAGACACCTCGGCCAAAATAAGCCGAGAACGATGGCCGCATTAACAAGCCTCATGACCCGCTTTTGCGCGGGTGAGGACAGCTGGCTAGCCAGATGCAGCACCAGCGACCCCAGTACATCTGAAGTTAGAGATGGAAACGGGAAATCACGGTGCAACAGCAATAACAAACACCGGAATAAAGAAGACAGCACGAAGGGCGCGACAGTAAACGCCGGATTCAAAAGCTCTCGGCCAGGTCAGCAAAAGCCACCCTCTAAAGCACCAGGGATGAACTGTCCAGCCTCAACAAAATTCTGGACCAAGTATGTCAGATCCATAGTACCCTTGGTAAACCTGCTAATCATACCCACAGAGATTGTTGGGTCTTCAAGCAGTCCGGCAAGCTCAACGCCGTACACAAGGGGGAGGATACACCAAGTGCAGACGAGGACGAGCCTCCCAAGCAAGACACTGGGGAACAAAAGAAATTTCCACCAGAAGTCAAAACAGTAAACGTGTTACACGTGATCAAGGGAAAAAACAACGCGGCACTCCCAGGAAAATATACCCAAGTGCCTGTCACCGCGAAGTCCTGCCACTGGTCGTCTCAACCGATCACTTTCGACCATCGCGATTACTCAGCAAGTATCCGACGCGCAGGATGGGCTGCCCTGGTATTAGACCCAGTAATTGGCGGATATCACTTCACACGAGTCTTGATGGACGGTGGCAGCAATCTAAACCTAATATATCAGGATACAATCCGCGGGATGGGGTTAGACCCAACAAAAATTCGCCATAGCAATACTACCTTTAAAGGAGTAACGCCAGGCCCAAGGGCTCGTTGTACGGGCTCCCTCCTACTACAAGTTATATTCGGCTCCCCCGATAACTTCTGTCACGAGCATTTAACCTTCCACATCGCTCCGTTCCAAAGCGGCTATCAAGCACTGCTCGGACGCGAAGCTTTCGCTCGCTTTAATGCAATACCACACTACGCCTCCCTCACACTCAAGATGCCCGGTCCACGTGGCATCATTTCAGTGAACGGAAATATCAAGCGATCTCTGTGCGCCGAAGAGAGTGCGGCTGCCCTGGCAGCCGCACACGAAAGGCGCCCGGACTAGCGAAAGCATCCAATAGGTCGTCAAGACCTCAGACACAACTAATCAAGTCCGGCGCCGCTATTTATACCGAATAAGTGGTCACACCCCTATTTGTCAATACAAGGGGCTCAACGCGCGCAGACAAGTGGCAATTTTTTCTCATCTTGAATTATACATGGTTTCTTTAAAAACTATCTTTTTGCACGACAACTTTTTCACCTAAATTCCTCTCTTTTACAGACGATCATCGTGCTACACCCGTCCAGGATACGGCACAACGGAGACACAGGCGCAGACGTGCAGCAGGGACCCGCTCCAAGGAATCATTTTAGATTAAGACCCTGCGTAAACCTTTTTTACTGTCTATTGTTGATACATATCCACCGTTGAGAAGGATGTTGACGTCTTGGCATGTGGCCACGCCAGAACAATGCACGTACCTGGACACAAGGGGCTTCTTACAAAGGCCATTATTTAGGCCCGGTTTATACCACAAAGACCGAATACCTTAGGGAGTGTTCGGCGTCGCAAGTTTGGCCTTATATGCATCAGCTCCGAATCATTGTCTTTGGTCAAATGTTGGGTTTGCCCGGCTCCTGTGTTTTGGTGCCTTACGTTCCACTTTACCGACTAAGGTAGCACCAGGAGAACTACTGCGATTGTGCCCTGGTTCATCCGGACGAGCACCTCAGTAGAGAAAGCCGAAAACTGACTGTCATGATATAGCGTGAGACTGGTCAACCACTCGATGACCTGTTGGAATGTTAGAATTCCTCCGCCTTAACGAAGGGCCGTTTTCCGGCCAGGCATGTACGCACCCCGGGATCGGGAGAGTGCGAAGCCACCAGGGGCTATCTAGTAGCCCCACTGTCAAACTCCTATGGCTAAGTGAAAGTGTTAAAGCATTATAGTCCGGTTGCCTCGCTCGCTCCGCTATCACCTCCTTAATAGGACCAAGACGTTGGGTTAAGTGTGAACGCATGTTTTTTGCGAGCACCTCCGCATTATATGCGTGGGGGTTGAAGCCGACGGCTGCAATCTTTCAGGTTATACACATGTATACATAAACGGCCACCCAGGAGGCATCATATTACTTTCAGGCAAAAGTATAAAAATAGCCTTATAAAAATTTATAAAAGCATTTCGCTTACAATGAGATTACATATCACTCAAACATAATATTTATCAAACGAGCACCCTCAAGAACTTCTTCAAAGTAGTGCTCAGCAGCCATTCGACCTATGGCCGAATCCCGCGCTGCAACAATGGTAGCATCCATCTCCGCCCAGTATGCTTTAACACGGGCAAAGGCCATCCGTGAGCCCTCTATGCACGCCGACCTCTTCATCGCATTAATGCGCGGCACCATGTCAAGGAGCTGCGGCACCAAGCTAAAATAGTTGTTCGGTTTTGGCCTTTCCGGCCATAGCTGATCCACAACAGACCTCATGGCGAGTCCGGACAACCTATTCAGTTCGGCCCATTCGGCTAATTGGTCAGTCAATGAAAGCGGACGCTCGGGAGAATGGAATTGTGTCCAAAACAGCTGGTCCACTTCACGGTCCGTCTGACCCTGGAAGTACTTGGCCGCATCGGCAGCGCTCGCCGCCAAATCCATATACACATCCTCCGAACTCCACAGCTGATCCAGAGAGGCATACTGTGGATCTCCAAACTTCCTCCGCAACATAAAGGATTTCCCAGCTACAATATCCCTGGCTTCCCGCAGCTCCTCCTTCTTCGCCCTCATAGCAGAGCGGATGTCTTTTCTCGTCGCAGCAGCCTTCTCAAGGTCCGATGCCTTCGCTAGGTTTTCCTTTTCAAGAACCCGGCAACGGTCAGCGGCGGCTTTTAATTCTATGGCCATCTTGGCCATCTTATCTCGGCTCTCGCCATGCGCGGCCTTCTCGGTTTTCAACTCTTCGGCCGCCTTCAAAGCAGCCGCATTACTAAACCTTGCTTGTTCCTTGGCTCGGGCAAGTTCTGCTCGCAAGGCTTCAACAGTGGCAGCTCCATCTGCAGTCACAACATATTAAAGATACTGGCATCATGCTGCTCTTACTATGTGGCGTTTACCAGATAATGACACTTACCCTGTGCCTCGTCAAGCCTTTTGTTAACAAGCTCGATGTCGGCGTCTGCCGCATCCAACTGCCGTTTTAAATGGGCAAACACGGTAGTCCGGCTAGCCACCGGAGCTTCCATCACCTGCACATAGAGGCAGTATGGCTATTACCTGGGAATATGATCCTCTCTTCGTCGTGTTTCTGAAGACAACCAGAGTCTCAGGGGCTACTATCTACACAGGGCACACCTAGCATGTGCAGGACTATCATACATTATTTTACGTACCTCAAAGCCTGTCAGTAGACTCATAAAAGCTTCATGCAATCCGCTTTCGGCGGACGAGATTCTCTCCATCACCATATTCATCAGCACACGGTGTTCATCTGAGATGGCCGCTCGCCCCACCAACTCCCTCAGAACATCCGATCACACACCAGACGGTGCCGGACTCTTTTTTCCGCTCTCTTCGGGAGCCGGACACTGGGAGCTTCGGGGGTCAATGGGATTATCTTCTGGCCTCACTGGACCCGAAGAGGCCCTCCGCGACGACACTTCGGAGTCGCCCGCTTCCGGAGCGGAGGAGTCCGGAGGGGGCGTTTCGCTCTCCATCATCTCTGGAAGAAGATCCCCCGAAGACGAGCTCATTTGAGAGGGGCTAAGGCCCGAACTGCAAAGATATATGCGGTGGTTATTTTCTCAGAAGAAAAAGATGGCATACCTGTACTATTAAAGTAATTCGGGTCACTTACGACTCGCTGGAGAATTGATCCCCCCACGGACTTTGTGCGGCAAAAGCACCCCCCAAGGTAGGACCCTCTATGGGAGACTTCTTCTCCCATTTGGAAGCTTCGGCGTCCGAATACCCGGGCGCAGTCCTTTTCCTCCTCCGGTCATCTTCCTTCATGGAGACGCTCGCTCCCTCGGTTAGAATGGGCAGCATTGGGGGCCCGCGTCCGCCCGTATTATCCTTCCCAGTATCTTCCTTCAAGGGCTCCGGGCAAGGTGCGACCTGGAGCATCTTTTCCAATACCGGATTGTCCAAACCCTCAGGGAGGGGGGCCGAACACCGAATCAACTTCGCCTTTGTTAGCCAGTCCTGGTCAAAAAGTGAACTCTCGGAAATAACTTCATAACAAATGAGAGATACTATGTTCGGCCGGAAGATTCCTTACCTGTTCGGCGGCGCGGTTACTGCTCAGGCCCGCGTCCTTGGTGATTTCCGGACACTCTACCTGAGGTCCGAAGAATGACTTGTACATCTCCTCGTGCGTCGGGCCAAGGAAATTTTGGATGACACGCGGTCCCTCGGGATTGAACTCCCACAAGCGAAGGGGCCGGCGTTTGCAAGGCTGGACTTGATGAACCAACATAACTTGTATTACAGCAACCAAACTAAAATCTCCATTGAAGAGATCTCGAATGCGGCTTTGCAGTATAGGCACATCCTTGGCTGGACCCCAGCTCAGACCTCTGCTGATCCATGACATCAGTTGTGTTGGAGGGCCCGAGCGGAAAATAGGGGCGGCCGCCCACTTGGCACTTCTAGGAGCCGTGATGTAGAACCACTCCTGTTGCCACAATTCGGACACCTCTGGAATGGAACCTTTGGGCCATGGAGCTCCCGTCATCTTGCATATTGAGGCACCTCCACACGCTGCATGTTGCCCCTCGATCATCTTCGGCTTTACTTCAAAGGTCTTGAGCCACAAGCCAAAGTGAGGGGTAACCCGGAGGAAGGCCTCACACACGACAATAAATGTCGTGATATGAAGAAAGGAGTCCGGAGCTAGATCATGGAAGTCTAGCCCGTAATAAAACATCAAACCCCTGACGAAAGGATCCAGAGCAAGGCCTAGACCTCGGAGGAAGTGGGAGACGAACACGACGCTCTCATAGGGTTTGGGGGAGGGGACGGCCTTCCCTCGGGTAGGCAGCCGATGCACAACCTCGGCGGTCAGATATCTGGCCTCCCTCAACTTTTTGATGTCTTCTTCCGTGACGGAGGAAGGCACCCATCGGCCTTGAAGGCTAGATCTGGACATGATTGAAGGTTCGAAGCACCTGACCTGAACTTTGGGTGTTTGAGCTTGAGGTGGGGGAAGGATTCGATTGAGCACGGGAGGGAAAAAATAAAAGCCTTGTCCCTTTATAAAGAGGGAGAATATCAAGCGTCCTCTCCGTGGCCGTTTGGACTTGCCTATAGTCTAGGAGTCCTAGAAGCGGTTGGGTTACCCACGCCCGTATTGATGAGAATACCGGGATAAGGGGACACGATCTCTGCTTTAACAAGACGTGCCAAGGAAACCGCCTCACATGACGCGCTGAGGTGAGATAATAAAACGATTCGAATAAAGGCTTGGCCGTGGTGCGATGTCGCACTACGGAATACGTCAGCATATTAGATTTGTGTAAATATTATTCTCTCTATGGCCATATGTGGAAACTTATTTTGCAGAGACGGACACTATCTTTGTGTTCAAAATCTTCTATGAAGTACTTGGAAGAGGAACCCGCCTTGCAATGCCAAAGACAATCTGTGCGCCGGACTTGTCGTCATTGAAGCCTGGTTCAGGGGCTACTGAGGGAGTCTTGGATTAGGGGTGTCCGGATGGCCGGACTATACCTTCGGCCGGACTCCTAGACTATGAAGATACAAGATTGAAGACTTCGTCCCGTGTCCGGAAGGGACTTTCCTTGGCGTGGAAGGCAAGCTTGGCGATACGGATATGTAGATCTCCTACCATTGTAACCGACTTTGTGTAACCCTAACCCTCTCCGGTGTCTATATAAACCGGAGGGTTTTAGTCCGTAGGACAACATACAGAATAACAATCATACCATAGGCTAGCTTCTAGGGTTTAGCCTCTCCGATCTCGTGGTAAATCTACTCTTGTACTACCCATATCATCAATATTAATCAAGCAGGACGTAGGGTTTTACCTCCATCAAGAGGGCCCGAACCTGGGTAAAACTTCGTGTCCCTTGCCTCCTGTTACCATCCGGCCTAGACGCACAGTTCGGGACCCCCTACCCGAGATCCATCGGTTTTGACACTGACAATGATGTTCATGTTGATGCTCAACCTAGCAATAACAATGATGTAGAGATTGAACCTGTTGTTGATCTTGATAACTCACAATCAAAGAATCAACGTTATGATAAGAGAGACTTTGTTGCTAGGAAGCACGGTAAAGAAAAAGAACCATGGGTTCAGAAACCCATGCCTTTTCCTCCTAAACCATCCAAGAAAAAGGATGGTGAGGATTTTGAGCGCTTTGCTGAAATGATTAGACCTATCTTTTTGCTTATGCGTTTGACTGATATGCTGAAAATGAATCCTTATGCTAAGTATATGAAAGATATTGTCACAAATAAAAGAAAGATACCGGAAGCTGAAATTTCCACCGTGCTTGCTAATTATACTCTTAAGGGTGGAATACCAAAGAAATTAGGAGATCCCAGAGTACCAACTGTACCATGCTCCATTAAAAGAAACTATGTTAAAACTGCTTTATGTGATCTTGGAGCCGGTGTTAGTGTTATGCCTCTCTCTTTATATCGTAGACTTGCTTTGAATAAGTTGACACCTACTGAAATATCTTTGCAAATGGCTGATAAATCAACTGCTATACCTGTCGGTATTTGTGAGGATGTGCTTGTTGTGGTTGCAAACGTTACTATTTTAACAAACTTTGTTATTCTTGATATTCCCGAGGACGATAGTATGTCTATTATTCTTGGTAGACCCTTTTTGAATACTGCAGGGGCTATTATTGATTGCAACAAAGGCAATGTCACTTTTCATGTTAATGGTAATGAGCATACGGTACACTTTTCGAGGAAACAACCTCAAGTCCACTGTATTAATTCTATTGGAAAAACTTCAACGATTATTATTGGAGGTTTTGAATTTCCTCTTCCTACTGTCAAGAAGAAATATGATATTCTTATTGTTGGGGATGTGCATATCCCCGTTGAGGTAACTTAGTGTTATTCGAAAATTCTCCATTTTCATGTTATTCGAAAACAGTTTGTTAACAATACTTGATCAACCTTGTTACTGGATTCCTTTTGATGAGCATGAAATGGATGAAGTTAGAAAGCACAACTCTCTGTACCCTCCTTTTACTTTCTGTTATTTAGATTAAATAAAGCAAAAATATTATTTTCTGTCTGTTTTCTAAATTATTCTTGCAATAAAAAAGACCCCAAAAATAAAAGTTCTCCTAATGTCCTGAAAATGAAATATGATTTTTTGTAGAACATTTAAGAATTATTGGCACTGAGAACACACCTAGGGGCCTCATCACCTGGCCACAAGGGTCCAGGGTGCGCCCCCCTGCCTCGTGGACCCCACGTGGGCCCCGTCCACTTATTCTTGCCACACACTCCGTCTTCCTCCAAAAAAATCCTCCACCGGCTCACACCCAAGTTCTAGCTCATCTTGCTGCCATTTTCGATCTCCTTGCTCAAAGCTCCATTCACAAAACTGCTTTGGGGGATTGTTCTTCGGTATGTGACTGCTCCAATGGTCCAATTAGTTTTTGTTCTAGTGCTTTATTTATTGCAAATTTTTGCTGCTTAGGTGACCCTGTTCTTAAGCTTGCATGTCAAGTTTATATGGTCAAAAGTAGTTTTAATGCATGATATAGCCTCCAGGCACTTGTGGGAGTAGTTGCTATCAATCTTGTTGAGTTTGGTTCACTTTTATTTTGAGTCACTAAAAATTTCAGAAATTTTTCAGAGTAAGAAAATGATGAAGAGATTGTTGAGGGGCTCTTCGAGCCGAAGCTCGAAGGATAAGCAAAGTGAAGAGAATAAGAAGCCCAAATATAATCTCCATTGCACTGCGGACGTTCGGCCATGCGAATGGCCTTGTGATGAGTTCTTGAGAGCAGCTGGTATATATGAGGACTTTTATTATTGGGCCAATTCCAGTTCTGCCCCTAACTCGAACCCACTACTCAGTTTTGCCCCTAATTTTTAGGTATGCTCAGTTTTGCCCCTCCGTCGTTAGTGTCACTTATAGAAATGCCCTTTTACGCCGTTACCGTCTGGTCAAAGGACTTTGACCACCCAGAAAAAAATAGCAAAAAAATCAAAAAAGTCTGAAATTTTGTGGGATCGAAGATAGTCATGTCCGCAAGGTGCGTGCAAATTTGTGTGCCGTTCGGACACCCTGAGAGCTCGTGGCAAAGGAAATCATAAATTTTGTACGCATGTGAATAGTAAATTCGAAAAAATAGAAAAAAAATTCAAAAAAATATGAAATTTTGGGGAACTAAAGATACTTAGGTGCACAAGATGTGTGCACATTTTTGTTGTGTTTGGACATCGTAGGAGCTCGCGGAGAAAAAAATAAAGTTTAGCTCCTACGAGCTCGTACGGGCTCATACGATGTCCAAACACAACTAAAATGTGCACACATCTTGTGCACCTAAGTATTTTTAGTTCCCCAAAATTTCATATTTTTTGAATTTTTTTTCTATTTTTTCGAATTTACTGTTCACATGCGTACAAAATTTATGATTTTCTTTGCCACGAGCTCTCAGGGTGTCCGAACAGCACACAAATTTGCACGCGCCTTGCGGACATGACTATCTTCGATCCCACAAAAATTCAGATTTTTTTGATTTTTTTTGCTATTTTTTTCTGGGTAGTCAAAGTTCTTTGACCAGATGGTAACGTCGCAAAAGGGTATTTCTATAAGTGACACTAACGGCGGAGGGGCAAAACTGAGCATACCTAAAAATTAGGGGCAAAACTGAGTAGTGGGTTCGAGTTAAGGGCATAGATGTAAATGTCCCTTTATTATTTGGCTGAGAATGCAGGCCTCGTCGACTTCCTCCGCGACCAGCGTGAACAATATCTCCTCCTCACTAATATTTTCGTGCAAAATTTTTTCTTTCATGCTAAGAAATCACCACCTTCAGTGGAATTTCACTTATATGATGAGGTTAAGAATATGTCACTATATGAGTTTTGTCGGGTCTGTAAGATACGCTTTGCGGGCAGCATAGAGGAACCACATCATAATGATGTGGAGGGATTTATTGATATATTGTTGTAGGGGAAATAAGGAAAGTTTCCGATGCAAGAATTACTAGCATACATTTTCCTGTTCTACGTTACTTTGCAATATTTGCTAGTAGATGCTTAATTGGTCGCGGGAACAGTGGAAACCTAAGTGCCCCTAATATTGTTATTTTGCGCCATGCTTTGTTTCGTGATACAACTTTTAGTCTAGGCGCTATTATTGCTAAACGATTAAATCTGAACCGAAAAAAGGGTCCCGTCTTCGGAGGCATCTGCTTCGCGCCTTGCTGCACACTTTAACATACCTATTAGGCATTATGAGAAAGAGGAAAAGTTGATGCCCCCTATTTTTCTAGATTATAAGAGTATGGTAGCATATGATTTTATTGTTAAGGATAAGAAGAAGATGCTTAAGTATAGATTGATCTTTGATAAAAACTACTATGAGATTATTACCTTGCCTACTCCCTCTTTGTTTAACATATTTTTAGGCATGTAGCTCGTGTTGCCGGAGGCCGTTCATGCATACCGAAGCCTGACACCAGCTCCAGAGCCTGAGCCGGAGCCACCATTTGATCCTTACCGTCACTCTGTTTATTAGTGGGACCCGGAGGAGATTGCCAACCAGTGGCACCCAGAGGACACTCCTCCGTACACCGGAGAGGGCAGCTTTGAGTCGTGGCCATAGACCAACTTAGGCCAAAAGACAAAGCTTGGCTAGTACGTATTCCTCACCGACATTACATTCATGTTCACACACTCATGCCACTTGTCGGTGCTCAAACTTTTTCATTGTACTATCCATGCTAGTTTAATTTCTTTTTAAGCCTTCTTCTTATGTGTTTGAAAAACCTTAAGAAAGACCACAAAATAGTTGTAGCTTTTAGCTAGTTTACTTTCCATGCCTATAGTAGTAATAACTAAAAGAAAACCCAAAAAGATTTCTCGTTCTTGTTTTTCTTGTTGGGAGCTTTCCCGTGTAAATAGTTTTGTTTCTTTTCTTTGGGGTCGAGAGGAGAAAACCATGATGAAAATGTTGAGTGGCTCTCATATGCATTATTGTTGATATAACAAAGAGCCCATATTACCTTGTCTTCTCCCTTGTATTGAATGCTTGCAGATTCCAGCTTAGTCCAATGCACGTGCACTATTATTTTTATCCACACCGTTTGGTTGTGCAAGTGAAAGGCAATAATGACGATATATGATGAACTGATTGAGATGAGAAAAGCTGGTATGAACTAAACCTATCTTGTTTTCGTAAATATGATTAGTTCATCATTCCTGATTCAGCCTATTATGAATTAAACATGTTTGCAATGACAATTAGAGATTATAGTTTCTCATGCCATGCTTAATTCGCTAGGAGTTTATAATGGTTTACCTTGCGTGCCAACATGCTATTAAAATGGTTGTGATGTGGTGTGATAGGGTGGTATCCTCCTTTGAACGATTCGAGTGGCTTGACTTGGCACATGTTCACGCATGCAGTTGAAACAAAATCAACATAGCCTCCACGATATTTATTTTCATGGTGAATTATATCCTACTCATGCTTGCACTCAGTGTTGATTAATTTTAGTGTATGTTCATGACTGTTGTCGCTCTCTAGCTGGTCGCTTCCCAGTCTCTTTCTAGCCTTCACTTGTACTAAACAGGAATACTTCTTGTGCATCCACTTCCATAAACCCCAAAAGTTATTCCATATGAGTCCACCATACCATCCTATATGCGGTATCTACCCGCCGTTCCAAGTAAATTTGTATGTGTCAAACTCTAAACCTTCAAATGAAATTATGTTTTGTATGCTCGAATAGCTCATGTATCAACTAGGGCTGTCTATATCTTCCATGCTAGGTGGGTTATTCTCAAGAGGAGTGGACTGCGCTCCTCATTCACGAGAAAATGGATGGTAACCGGGATGCCCGGTCCTATGCTTAAATTAAAATAATTGCAAACAAAACTCCCCCAGGATTGTTTTTAGTTGGAGGCACCCATTGTTTCGAACAAGCCATGGATTGATGTTTGTTGGTGGTAGGGGGAGTATAGACTTTACCATTCTGTTTGGGAACCGCCTATAATGTGTGTAGCATGCAAGATATCGAGATCTCTCGGTTGTTATGTTGACAATGAAAGTATACCACTCAAAATATTATTCATCTCTATTTCAAAATTGAGCTCTGGCACCTCTACAAATCCTTGCTTCCCTCTGAGAAGGGCCTATCTATTTACTTTCATGTTGAGTCATCACCCTCTTATTCAAAAGCGTCAGTTGGAGAGCACCACTGTCATTTCCATGCATTACTATTAGTTTACATTGAGTATGACTGTGAATGGATCTCTTTTACCATGAATTACAATGTTTAGTCAGTCCTTGATCTTCAGAGGTTCTCTGCATTTATGTTTTGTGGTCTCAGAAAGGGCTAGCGAGATACCATCTTGTTATATCATATTATGATTGTTTTGAGAAAGTGTTGTCATCCAAGATTTACTATTATTGTTCGCTAGTTGATTATGCCATTGATATGAGTAAACATGAGACCTAAATGTTATTGTGAATATGGTTAGTTCATAATCTTTGCTGAAAACTTGAATGCTGGCTTTACATATTTACAACATCAAGATCAAACAGAGTTTGTAAAAGTTTTTCTTTATCACTTTCAGTTTGTCAACTGAATTGCATGAGGACAAGGGAAGGTTTAAGCTTGAGTGAGTTGATAAGTCTCCATCGTATCTACTTTTCCAAACACTTTTGACCTTGTTTTGGACTCTAACTTGCATGATTTGAATGGAACTAACCCGGACTAACGCTATTTTCAGCAGAATTGCCATGGTGTTATTTTTGTGCAGAAATAAAAGTTCTCGGAATGACCTGAAACTTCATGGAGAATATTTTTGGAATATATAAAAAATACTGGCGAAAGAATCAACGTCAGGGGGCCCACACCCTGTCCACGAGGGTGGGGGCGCGCCCCCCTGTCTCGTGGGACCCCTGATGCTCCACCGACCTCAACTCCAACCCTATATATTCATGTTCTGGGACAAAAAATCAGGGAGAAGGATTCATCGCGTTTTATGATACGGAGCCGCTGCCAAGCCCTAATCTCTCCCGGGAGGGCTGATCTGGAGTCCGTTCAGGGCTCCTAAGAGGGGAATCCGTCGCCATCGTCATCGTCAACCTTCCTCCATCACCAATTTCATGATGTTCACCGATGTGCGTGAGTAATTCCATCGTAGGCTTGCTGGACGGTGATGGGTTGGATGAGAATTATCATGTAATCTAGTTAGTTTTGTTAGGGTTTGATCCCTAGTATCCATTATGTTCTGAGATTGATGTTGATATGACTTTGCTATGCTTAATGCTTGTCACTAGGGCCCGAGTGCCATGATTTCAGATCTGAACCTATTATGTTTTCATCAATATATGTGAGTTCTTGATCCTATTTTGCAAGTCAATAGTCACCTACTATGTGTTATGATCCGTTAACCCCGAAGTGACAATAACCGGGACAATTACTGGTGATGACTATAGTTTGAGGAGTTCATGTATTCACTAAGTGCTAATGCTTTGGTCCGGTACTCTATTAAAAGGAGGCCTTAATATCCCTTAGTTTCCAATAGGACCCCGCTACCAAGGGAGGGTAGGACAAAAGAAGTCATGTGAGTTCTTTACCATAAGCACGTATGACTATATTCAGAATACATGCCTACATTACATTGATGAACTGGAGCTAGTTCTGTGTCACCCTATGTTATAACTGTTGCATGAGGAATCACATCCAACATAATTATCCGTCACTGATCCATTGCCTATGAGCTTTTCACATATTGTTCTTTGCTTATTTACTTTTCCTTCACAATCACTACAAAACCAATATTGTTACTTTTGCCACCGTTACCGTTTCTTCCAAACTACTTTGCTACTAAATACTTTGCTGCAGATACTAAGTCTTTCAGGTGCGGTTGAATTGACAACTCAACTGTTAATACTTGAGAATATTCTTTGGCTCCCTTTGTGTCGAATCAATAAATTTGGGTTGAATACTCTACCCTCGAAAACTGTTGCGATCCCCTATACTTGTGGGTTATCAGCACACTAAGTGTTCCTCCGGTATTCGGGAGTTGCATAATCTCATAGTCATAGGAACATGTATAAGTTATGGAGAAAGCAATAGCAGTAAACTAAACGATCATCGTGCTAAGCTAACGGATGGGTCAAGTCAATCACATCATTCTCTAATGATGTGATCTCGTTTATCAAATGACAACTCTTTGTCCATGGTTAGTAAACTTAACCATCTTTGATCAACGAGCTAGTCAAGTAGAGGCATACTAGTGACACTCTGTTTGTCTATGTATTCACATATGTACTATGTTTATGGTTAGAATAATTCTAGCATGAATAATAAACATTTATCATGATATAAGGAAATATAAATAACAACTTTATTATTGCCTCTAGGGCATATTGCCTTCACATGCAAGTTCTTTTCCATAAGCACGTATGACTATATTCGGAATACATGCCTACATTACATTGATGAACTGGAGCTATTTCTGTGTCACCCCATGTTATAACTGTTGCATGAGGAATCACATCCAACATAATTATCCATCATTGATCCATTGCCTATGAGCATTTCACATATTAATCTTTGCTTTGTTACTTTTCCATTGCCACTGTTACGATTGCTACAAAAACTGCTACTATTACTTTTGCCACTGTTGTCGTTACTTCCATACTACTTTGCTACTAAATACTTTGCTGCAGATATTAAGTCTTTCAAGCGTGGTTTAATTGACAACTCAACTGCTAATACTTGAGAATATTAATTCTTTGGCTCCCCTTGTGTCGAATCAATAAATTTGGGTTGAATACTCTAGCCTCAAAAACTGTTGCGATCCCATATACTTGTGGGTTATCAAGACCATTTTCTAGCGCCGTTGCCGGGGAGCATAGCTCTATTCTTTGAGTTACTTGGGATTTATATCTATTTATCGCTATGAGGAACTTGAAAGATGAAAGAACCAAGATTTTTCCCTCAACTACGAGGGGAGGTAAGGAACTGCCATCTAGCTCTGCACTTGATTCTCCTTATATTTTGAGTAAACTTGCGACACCTACTCCTGCTATTGATTCTGATATGTCACATGTTATTGATGATGCCACTTCGGCTATGCATGATGCTTATGATGAAACTACTTCTATGCTTGAGAATATTGTGCCATTAGGTGAATTTCTTGATGAACAACTTGCTAGGGTTAGAGAGAATGAAATTATTGAAACAGATAATATTGATGAAAGTGATGATGAAGATTCTCCCCCTAGATATGAATTGCCTGATGTGCCTGAGGGTTATGTTATGGATGAAGAAATTGCTAGAGACCTTTTTGCTTGCAAAGATAGATATGATCTTAAGAAACTGTTAGCTAAGGTAAAAGAAAAGTCTTTGAATGCTAGAATGAAATATCACCCTACTTTTGCTACTTCACCTATATGTATTCCTGATAAGGATTATGATTTCTCTGTCGACCCTGAGTTAATTACTTTGGTTGAATCTGATCCTTTTTATGGCTATGAATCCGAAACTGTTGTGGCACATCTTACTAAATTGAATGATATAGCCACCCTATTCACTCATGAGGAAAAAATTCGTTACTACTATATCCTTAAGTTATTTCCGTTCTCATTAAAGGGTGATGCTAAAACATGGTTTAATTCTCTCGCTCCTGGTTGTGTGCGTAGTCCCCAGAATATGATTTATTACTTCTTTGCTAAATATTTCCCCGCTCATAAGAAACAAGTTGCCTTAAGGGGAATATATAATTTTGTGCAAATTGAAGAAGAGAGTCTCCTACAAGCTTGGGGGAGGCTTCTCCGATTACTTAATGCTTTGCCTGATCATCCTCTCAAGAAAAATGAAATACTTGATATCTTTTATAATGGACTAAACGATGCTTCCAGAGACCACCTGGATAGTTGTGCTGGTTGTGTTTTTGGGGAAAGAACTGTTGAGCAAGCTGAATTGCTATTGAATAATATATTGAGTAATGATAATGATTGGACACTTTCTGAACCAACTCCTTAGCCAACTCCGAAGAAAAGGGGTATTCTATTTCTCAGTCCTGAAGATATGCAAGAGACAAGAAATCTATGAAAGAAAAGGGTATTAAATCTGAAGATGTTAAGAATTTACCACCTAGTGAAGAAATACATGGTCTTAATAACCCGACACAGGTAGTAAAGGTAAATTCTCTCTATAGATTTGATGAAGGTGATATTCCTCGTAATAAGTCTGCTAGCCAATGCTTGGATGAGTTTGATAATTTTATTGTTAAACAAGAAAACTTCAATGCTTATGTCAGTAGATTATTGAAACGTAATGCTTACATGGTTGAACACTTGAGTGATTATATGTCTAGAGTTAAAGGTGACCTTAAACTTATTAGTAAACATGCTTCTATGGTTACCACTCAAGTAGAACAAGTGCTTAAAGCACAAGATGATTTGCTCAATGAATTGAATAATAAGAAAAATGATAATGTTGTTAGAGTTGTGACTAGAGGGGGTAAAATGACTCAGGAACCTCTGTATCCTGAGGGCCACCCTAAGAGAGTTGAGCAAGATTCTCAGAGAACTAATCTTGATGCACCTATTTCTTCTAAGAAGAAGAAAACAAAAATGATAGGACTTTGCATGCTCCTAGTGAACCTGTTGTTGACACACCTGAGAATCCTAATGATATTTCTATTTCTGATGCTGAAACACAATCTTGTAATGGACATGAACCTATTGATAATGTTAATGATGATGTTCATGTGGATGCTCAACCTAGCAATAACAATGATGTAGAGATTGAACCTGTTGTTGATCTGGATAGCCCACAATCAAAGGATCAACGTTATGATAAGAGAGACTTTGTTGCAACGAAGCATGGTAAAGAAAGAGAAGCATGGGTTGAGAAACCCATGCCTTTTCCTCCTAAACCATCCAAGAAAAAGGATGATGAGGATTTTGAGCGCTTTGCTAAAATGATTAGACCTATCTTTTTGCGTATGCGTTTGACTGATATGCTTAAAATGAATCCTTATGCTAAGTATATGAAAGATAATGTTACAAATAAAAGAAAGATACTGGAAGCTGAAATTTCCACCATGCTTGCCAATTATACTTTTAAAGGTGGAATACCTAAGAAACTAGGAGATCTAGGAGTACCAACTATACCATGCTCCATTAAAAGAAACTATGTTAAAACTGCTCTATGTGATCTTGGAGCCGGTGTTAGTGTTATGCCTCTCTTTTTATATCGTAGACTTGATTTGAATAAGTTGACACCTACTGAAATATCTTTGCAAATGGCCGATTAATCAACTGTTATACCTGTCGGTATTTTTGAGGATGTGCCTGTTGTGGTTGCAAACGTTACTATTTTAACGGACTTTGTTATTCTTGATATTCCTGAGGACGATAGTATGTCTATTATCCTTGGTAGACCCTTTTTGAATACTACAGGGGCTGTTATTGATTGCAACAAAGGCAATGTCACTTTTCATGTTAATGGTAATGAGCATACGGTACACTTTCCAAGGAAACAACCTCAAGTCCATAGTATTAATTCTATTGGAAAAATTTCAACAAACTATTGGAGGTTTTGAATTCCCTCTCCCTACTATCAAGAAGAAATATGATATTCTTATTGTTGGGGACATGCATATCCCCGTTGAGGTAACCTAGTGTTATTTGAAAATTTTCCGGTTTCATGTTATTCGGAAAGAGTTTGTTAACAAGACTTGATCAACCTTGTTAGTGGATTCCTTTTGATGAGCATGAGATGGATGAATTTAGAAAGCACAACTCTCTGTACCCTCCTTTTACTTTCTGTAATTTAGATTAAATAAATAAAAAATAATAATATTTGTCTGTTTTTTGAATTATCCTTGCAATAAAAATACCCCAAAAATAAAGTTCTCCAAATGTCCTAAAAATGAAATATGATTTTTTGTAGAATATTTAAGAATTACTGGCACTGAGAACACCAGGGGGTCCCACCATTTGGCCACGAGGGTGTAGGGTGCCCCCCTGGGGCGCACCCCCCTACCTCGTGGACCCCACGTGGACCCCCTCCACTTATTCCAGCACCCACTCACTTCGTCTTCCTCTAGAAAAAATCATCCCGTAGCTCAAACCCGTGTTCTAGCTCATCTTGCTGCCATTTTCGATCTCCTTGCTCAAACCTCCATTCACAAAACTGTTTGGGCAGATTGTTCTTCCGTATGTGACTCCTCTAATGGTCCAATTAGTTTTTTGTTCTAGTGCTTTATTTATTGCAAATTTTTGCTGCTAAGGTGACCCTGTTCTTGAGCTTACATGTCAAATTTATATGGTCCAAAGTGGTTTTAATGCATGATATAGCCTCTAGGCACTTGTGGGAGTAGTTGCTATCAATCTTGTTGAGTTTGGTTCACTTTTATTTTGAGTCATTAAAATTTCAGAAATTTTTCATAGAAAGAAAATGTTTAGGAAAATGTACCAAGGTGGTTCCTCAAGGAAGCAAGGACCAAGGCTCACGATACGTGAGCCGGACGATGAACCACCGAGGGAAGCTCAAGTGCAGCCTTGTGAATGGTCATCAGAGGAGTTTATGGTCCAGGCAGGCTTCAAGGATGAATTTGACGCGTATATGTGTAATGATGATCTTGAGGACTTCGTGTCAGATAAGTGCCCGCAGTACCACTACCTAACTGATTCCTTTCTGAGGAGGTTTAAATTTACATCCTTGTGCAATTCTCACACTGTTTTATTTGATCTTTATGATAAATCATATACCATGGACCTAGAAGATTTTCATACTACTTGTAAACTCCCGCAGTGGGGCAATGTCAGTGAACCTCGCAAATCTGAATATAAAGACTTTCTTGATAGTATCACTGTGGGGGAATCTAGGGAAATCACACAAGCCACCATAGGGAGCATTCATTTCCCTTCCATACATTATTTTGCTCTCTTTATTGGTAGATGCATTAATGGTAAAGATGAGGCTTGTCACATGTGCGTTCCAGATCTTTGTGTCCTCAAAAGTGCGGTATTAGGAGATAAACAATATAACTTGGGGGCCATTGTGGCACAAAGGTTGCATCTTAACGGTATAAGTGGAGATTTGTTTGGTGGAATTTATGCCACTCATGTAGCTAATTATCTTAATGTACCCATACATGGAAATGATATAGAGCTACCTCCTGCTCACCTAGATTATAATGCTATGGTTCGCCATCTGTTTCTTGAGAGGAACGAACAATTCCTCCAGTATCGACTATTCTTTAACAGACAGCGCATTGTCCATGTTGCCCTCCCTGCTCCTACTTTCTTTAACTTTCAGGCAAAAAGGAGATATGTTATAACCAGGGAGGAGGTGAACGAGTACTAGAGGAGGATGAAGGCAGCTCGCCTCCAAGCTGCAGCTCTTCAGGCAATAGCTGCCGCATCTCAATACGACCCCAACTACAACTTTGGATATCCACCAGGCCATCAGTGGCCATAGACCAACTAAGGCCAAAAGACTAAGCTTGGGGGAGTACGTATTTCTCACCGACATTACATTCATGTTCACACACTCATTCTAGTTGTCGGTGCTCATACTTTTTCATTGTACCATCCATGCTAGTTTCTAAGCCTTTTTCTTGTGTGTTTGAAAAATCTTAAGAAAAACAAAAAAATTAGTTGTAGCTTTCAGCTAGTTTACTTTCCATGCCTGTAGTAGTAATAATTAAAAGAAAACACAAAAAGATTTCTCATGTATATAGTTTTATTTCCTTTCTTATTCTTTGGGGGTCGAGAGGAGAAGACCATGATGAAAATGTTGAGTGGCTCTCATATGCATTATTGTTGATTTAGCCACGAGCCCATATTACCTTGTCTTCTCCTTTGTATTAAATGCTTGCAGATTCCAGCTTAGTCCAATGCACGTGCACTATTATTATTATCCACACCGTTCGGTTGTGCGAGTGAAAGGCAATAATGACGATATATGATGGACTGATTGAGGTGAGAGAAGCTGGTATGAACTTGACCTATCTTGTTTTTGTAAATATGATTAGTTCATCATTCCTGATTCAGCCTATTATGAATGAGACATGTTTGCAATGACAATTAGAGATTATAGTTGCTCATCCCATGCTTAATTTGCTAGGAGTTTATAGTAGTTTACCTTGCGTGCCAACATGCTATTAAAATGGTTGTAATGTGGTATGATAGGGTGGTATCCTCCTTTGAACGATTCGAGTGGCCTGACTTGGCACATGTTCATGCATGTACTTGAAACAAAATCAACATAGCCTCCATGATATTTATGTTCATGGTGATTTATATTTAATCATGCTTGTACTCATTGTTGATTAGTCTTAATGCATGTTCATGACTATTGTCGCTCTCTAGTTGGTCGCTTCCCAGTCTCTTTCTAATCTTCACTTGTACTAAGCGGGAATACTGCTTGTGCATCCACTTCCATAAACCCCAAAGTTCTTCCACATGAGTCCACCATACCTTCCTATAAGCGGTATCTACCTGCCATTCCAAGTAAATTTGTATGTGCCAAACTCTAAACCTTCAAATGAAATTTTGTTTTGTATGCTCGAATAGCTCATGCATCAACTAGGGTTGTCTATATCTTACATGTTGGTGGGTTATTCTCACGATGAGTTGACTCCGCTCATCACTCACGAGAAAATGGCTGGTAACCAGGATGCCCAGTCCCATGCTCAAATCAAAATAATTGCAAACAAAACTCCCCCAGGATTGTTGTTAGTTGGCGGCACCCGTTGTTTCGGACACGCCATGGATTGATGTTTGTTGGTGGTGGGGGAGTATAAAATTTACCATTCTATTTGAGAACCGCCTATAATGCGTGTAGCATGGAAGATATCGAGATCTCTTGGTTCTTATGTTGACAATGAAAATATACCACTCAAAATATTATTTATCTCTGTTTCGAAACTCGAGTTCTAGCACCTCCGCAAATCCCTACTTCCCTCTACGAAGGGCCTATCTATTTACTTTTATGTTGAGTCATCATCCTCTTATTAAAAAGCACCAGTTGGAGAGCACCGTTGTCATTTGCATGCATTGCTATTAATTTACTCTTTTACCATGAATTACAATGTCTAGTCAGTCCTTGGTCTTCAGGGGTGCTCTGCATTTATGTTTTGCGGTCTCAAAAAGGGCTAGCGAGATACCATCTTGTTATATCATGTTATGATTGTTTTGAGAAAGTGTTGTCATCCGAGATTTATTATTATTGCTCGCTAGCTGATTATGCCATTGATATGAGTAAACATGAAACCTAAATGTTATGGCTAGTTCATAATCTTTGCTGAAAACTTGAATGCTGGCTTTACATATTTGCAACAACAAGATCAAACAGAGTTTGTAAAAGTTTTCTTTATCACTTCCAGCTTGTCAACTCAATTGCTTGAGGACAAGCAAAGGTTTAAGCTTCGGGGAGTTGATATGTCTCCAACGTATCTACTTTTCCAAACACTTTTGCCCTTGTTTTGGACTCTAACTTGCATGATTTGGATGGAACTAACCCGGACTAACGATGTTGTCAGCAGAATTGCCATGGTGTTATTTTTGTGCAGAAATAAAAGTTCTCGGAATGACCTGAAAATCCACGGAGACATGTTTTGGAATTAATAAAAAATATTGGCGAAAGAATCAGCATCAAGGGGGGCCACACCCTGTCCACAAGGGTGTAGAGCGCCCCCCTAGGGCGCGCCTCCTACCTCGTGGGGCCCTTGAGACTCCACCGACGTCAACTCCAACTCTATATATTCACTTTCGGGGAGAAAAAAATAGAAGAGAAGGATTCATCATGTTTTATGATATGGAGCCGCCGCCAAGCCCTAATCTTCATCGGGAGGGCTGATCTGGAGTCCGTTCGGGGCTCCGGAGAGGGGAATCCGTCGCCATTGTCATCATCAACCTTCCTCCGTCACCAATTTCATGATGCACTCCGCCGTGCGTGAGTAATCCCATTGTAGGCTTGCTCGACGGTGATGGGTTGGATGAGATTTACCATGTAATCGAGTTAGTTTTATTAGGGTTTGATCTCTAGTATCCATTATGTTCTAAGATTGATGTTGCTATGACTTTGCTATGTTTAATGCTTGTCACTAGGGCTCGAGTGCCATGATTTCAGATCTGAACCTATTATGTTTTCATGAATATATGTGAGTTCTTGATCCTATCTTGGAAGTCAATAGTCACCTACTATGTGTTACGATCCGGCAACCCTGAAGTGACAATAATCAGGACCACTTCCGGTGATGACCGTAGTTTGAGGAGTTCATGTATTCACTAAGTGTTAATGCTTTGTTCTAGTACTCTTTTAAAAGGAGGCTATAATATCCCTTAGTTTCCAATAGGACCCCGCTGCCACGGGAGTGTAGGACAAAAGATGTCTTGCAAGTTCTTTTCCATAAGCACGTATGACTATATTCGGAATACATGCCTACATTACATTGATGAACTGGAGCTAGTTCTGTGTCACCCTATGTTATAACTGTTGCATGAGAAATCGCATCCGACATAATTATCCATCATTGATCCATTGCCTATGAGCTTTTCACATATTGATCTTTGCTTAGTTACTTTTCCGTTGCCACTGTTACGATTGCTACAAAAAATGCTACTGTTACTTTTGCCACCGTTATCGTTTCTTCCAAACTACTTTGCTACTGAATACTTTGTTGTAGATATTAAGTCTTTCAGGTGTGGTTGAATTGACAACTCAACTGCTAATACTTGAGAATATTCTTTGGCTCCCCTTGTGTCGAATCAATAAATTTGGGTTGAATACTCTACCCTCGAAAACTGTTGTGATCCCCTATACTTGTGGGTTATCATAGCAGTACTAGTATACATCGGTCAAATTATTCATCATGTCCTTACATTGAATTGACGTGACAACACGCTACGTGTGAGGTGACATGCTACCTCTTGAGCACTGCGTTGGTTTTTCCCCGAAGAGGAAGGGATGATGAAGCAGAGTAGCATAAGTATTTCCCTCAGGTTTTGAGAACCAAGGTATCAATCTAGTAGGAGGCTACGCGTGAGTCCCTCGTACCTGCACAAAACAAATAAATCCTCGCAACCAACGCAATAAGGGGTTGTCAATCCCTACACGGCCACTTACGAGAGTGAGATCTGATAGATATGATAAGATAATATTTTTGATATTTTTATGATAAAGATGCAAAGTAAAATAAAAGCAAAGTAAATAGCAAAGTATTGGAAGATTAATATGATGAAGATAGACCCAGGGGCCATAGGTTTCACTAGTGGCTTCTCTCAAGAGCATAAGTATTCTACGGTGGGTGAACGAATTACTGTTGAGCAATTGACAGAATTGAGCATAGTTATGAGAATATCTAGGTATGATCATGTATATAGGCATCACGTCCGAGACAAGTAGACCGACTCCTGCCTGCATCTACTACTATTACTCCACTCATCGGCCGCTATCCAGCATGCATCTAGAGTATTAAGTTCATGAAAATAGAGTAATGCCTTAAGCAAGATGACATGATGTAGAGGGATAAACTCATGCAATATGATGAAAACCCCATCTTGTTATCCTCGATGGCAACAATACAATATGTGCCTTGTTGCCCCTACTGTCACTGGGAAAGGACACCGCAAGATTGAACCCAAAGCTAAGCACTTCTCCGATTGCAAGAAAGATCAATCTAGTAGGCCAAACCAAACCGATAATTCAAAGAGACTTGCAAAGATAACCAATCATACATAAAAGAATTCAGAGAAGATTCAAATATTGTTCATAGATAGACTTGATCATAAACCCACAATTCATTGGTCTCAACAAATACAGCGCAAAAAGAAGATTACGTCGAATAGTTCTCCACAAGAGAGGGGGATAACATTGTATTGAGATCCAAAAAGAGAGAAGAAGCCATCTAGTTAATAACTATGGACCCGTAGGTCTAAGGTAAACTACTCACACTTCATCGGAGGGGCTATGGTGATGATGTAGAAGCCCTCCGTGATCGATGCCCCCTCCGGCGGAGCTCCGAAACAGGCCCCAAGATGGGATCTCGTGGATACAGACAGTTGCGGCGGTGGAATTAGGGTTTTTGCTCCGTATCTGATCGTTTGGGGTACATAGGTATATATAGGAGGAAGGAGTACGTCAATGGAGCAACAGGGGGCCCACAAGGGTGGAGGGCGTGCCTGGGGGGTAGGCGCGCCCCTACCTCGTGGCATCCTCCCTTGTTTCTTGACGTAGGGTCCATGTCCCCTAGATCATGTTCGGTGAGAAAATCACGTTCCCGAAGGTTTCATCCTGTTTGGAATCCGTTTGATATTCCTTTTCTTCGAAACCCTAAAATAGGCAAAAAAACAATTCTGGGCTGGGCCTCCGGTTAGTAGGTTCGTCCCAAAAATAATATAAAAGTGGATAATAAAGCCCAATAATGTCCAAAACAGTAGATAATATAGCATGGAGCAATCAAAAATTATAGATACGTTGGAGATGTATCATGACACAAGAATCCCGGCGGCGTGTTCGGGTATTGTGGACTTCAGATTTGGAGTACGACCACTTATCTGTCGAAATCTTTCATCATTCACTTAAAATAGTCGATTGATCATACATTGAGTACCATATAACTGGAATTAACTGATGCAACTCCGAGAAGGATTGGCCGGTGCTGCCAGCTGGCGTCAAGTTCGATCCCACGGATCAGGAGCTGATCGAGCACCTTGAGGCCAAAGTGAGTGCTGACAGCGCGAGATCTCACCCTCTCATCGATTTGTTCATACCAACCATCGACAGCGAGCACGGCATATGCTACACCCATCCTGAGAAACCCCTAGGTAAGACACCGATCGACCATCTACTTGCACAAACATATTCCTTTGTTTATAGCTCTATTTTTCTTTTTATACGCAGACCTAGTGAAGCAATTACAATTTGACAGTTAATAAAAAGTGAAACAAGTGACTGCAACATGCCAAAGATGTTATGAGAATGCCAACTACATACACTAAAACCTGTATTCGACAATACTGCAGGTATCACACTGAGTGGTCTAAGCAAGCATTTCTTCCAGCGCAATTCTAGGGCGTTCAAAAGGGGCACGTGGATGTGTTACAAGATACAGTCGGAGTGCGGCATGCATGCGATGTGGCACAAGACCGGCAATACCTTGCTGCTGATGGTCAATGGTCGGCAGACGGGTAGCAAAAAACTTCTGGTGCTGCACAGCAACAAGAACTTCGACCATTCCCACAAAAAAGGAACTTTGAACAGCAGAGGACCAATTGGGTGATGCACCAATACCACCTCGGGGACCTGGAGCAAGAGAAGGAGCGGGAGCTGGTCCTTTGCAAGATTTTCTACCAGGCGAACACTAGGGCCAGGACTAAAAAGATTATAAGTTAGTTTGGTATTGGTATTTGTACTACCTTGTCGTCCGCAAGTTGGTATTGCTGTTAACAATCTTTCGGTATGAACTTGGCATTTGCTTCCAACCATCATGTCGAGGGTCGACGTGGATATAAAGATGAATCATTTGTTTCGAAACGAATTTCCAGGAACCTGATTTTTATTTAATGGGTAGCATAAGCACATGCCATTCGAATTCCCAGTTCTCCAAATTTTTCGAAAAAAGTGCATGCATTTATTATCACGATGAAAAAACAATATAGTTGTTGCATCCTAGATGTCGTGGAATTGTCATGATAGATGTCCTCGTAGAAGGACTTAGTTGTGGAGCCATTGCGATGAGGTTAGCTTAAAGGGGTTAAACGGGACAAAGTACACAGAGAGTTTATACTGGTTCGGCCCCTTGCGGTGAAGGTAAAAGCCTACTTCAGTTTGAGGTGGTATTGCTAGGGTTTCGATTACCAGGGAGCAAATATGCTTTGCCTGGCTTTCGATTTGTTGTTTCTTGCCCTAAGCCATTGTTGGGTCGTCCCCGAATATACATGGGTTGACGCCCTGTGGCCTACAGAGTCCTAGCCGGCTCATACAAATGTGTCCGGCTCGGTGACTTATCTTACATGCCTTATAACACAAGTTACATATACATGGCGGTATATACTCACGGGCCTTAAGCCGCCTCTCGGTTTGGGCCCCTTAACAAGCCTACTTCATGAACCGCCATCTTCACATACTCATGGGCTTCGTCTAGATGAACCGCCATTGGGATAACCCGGCCCCTCCTGGGCGAGTCATACCCAATAGTTATATCCCCAACACTGTACGTGGAGAGGCTAATAGCTGGGTCCACGGCCGCAGCCAGGAAGTGAAGGAAATATGCCCTAGAGGCAATAATAAAGTTATTATTTATTTCCTTATTTCATGCTAAATGTTTATTATTCATGCTAGAATTGTATTAACCGGAAACATAATACATGTGTGAATACATAGACAAACAGAGTGTCACTAGTATGCCTCTACTTGACTAGCTCGTTAATCGAAGATGGTTATGTTTCCTAACCATGGACAAAGAGTTGTTATTTGATTAACGGGATCACATCATTAGATGAATGATCTGATTGACATGATCCATTCCATTAGCTTAGCACCCGATCGTTTAGTATGTTGCTATTGCTTTCTTCATGACTTATACATGTTCCTATGACTATGAGATTATGCAACTCCCGTTTGCCGGAGGAACACTTTGTGTGCTACCAAACGTCACAACGTAACTGGGTGATTATAAAGGAGCTCTACAGGTGTCTCCAAAGGTACATGTTGGGTTGGCGTATTTCGAGATTAGGATTTGTCACTCCGATTGTCGGAGAGGTATCTTTGGGTCCTCTCGGTAATGCACATCACATAAGCCTTGCAAGCATTACAACTAATATGTTAGTTGTGAGATGATGTATTACGGAACGAGTAAAGAGACTTGCCGGTAACGAGATAAGTAATGGCATTGAGTACATCTGGCTCATGTAATCTAGATAGTGGTGCATCAGCTAAACTAGGTATTGGATACCGACGATCGAATCTCGGGCAAGTAACATACCGATGATAAAGGGAACAACGTATGTTGTTATGCAGTCTGATCGATAAAGATCTTCGTAGAATATGTAGGAGCCAATATGGGCATCCAGGTCCCGCTATTGGTTATTGACCGGAGACGTGTCTCGGTCATGTCTACATTGTTCTCGAACCGTAGGGTCCGCACGCTTAAAGTTACGATGACAGTTATTGTGAGTTTTATGCATTTTGATGTACCGAAGTTTGTTCGGAGTCCCGGATGTGATCACGGACATGACGAGGAGTCTCAAAATGGTCGAGACATAAAGATCGATATATTGGAAGCCTATATTTGGACATCGGAATCGTTCCGGGTGAAATCGGCATTTTTCCGGAGTACCGGGGGGTTACCGGAACCCCCCCGGGGGTTTATTGGGCCTACATGGGCCTTGAGGGAGAAGAGAGAAGGAGGCAGGAGGTGGCCGCACGCCCCTCCCCTTCCTAGTCCGAATAGGACAAGGGAAGGGGGGCGGCGCCCCCCCCCTTTCCTTCCTCTCTTCCTCCTCTTTCCCCCCCTCTCTCCTTGTCCAACTAGGAAAGAAGGGAGTCCTACTCCCGGTGGGAGTAGGACTCCCCCTTGGCGCGCCACACCTGGCCGGCCGTCCCCTCCCCTTGGCTCCTTTATATACGGGGGCAGGGGGCACCCCTAGACACATAAGTTGATCCCGGTGATCGCTCCTTAGCCGTGTGCGGTGCCCCCTGCCACCATATTCCACCTCGATCATATCGTTGTAGTGCTTAGGTGAAGCCCTGCGTCGGTAGAACATCATCATTGTCACCACGCCGTCGTGCTGACGGAACTCATCCCCGAAGCTTTGCTGGATCGGAGCCCGGGGAGCGTCATCGAGCTATACGTGTGCTAAGAACTCGGAGGTGCCGGAGTAACGGTGCTTGGATCAGTCGGATCGGGAAGACGTACGACTACTTCCTCTATGTTGTGTCAACGCTTCTGTTTCGGTCTACGAGGGTACATAGACAACACTCTCCCCTCTCGTTGCTATGCATCACCATGATCTTGCGTGTGCGTAGGAAATTTTTTGAAATTACTACGTTCCCCAACAGTGGCATCCGAGCCTAGGTTTTATATATTGATATTATATGCACGAGTAGAACACAAGTGAGTTGTGGGTGATATAAGTCATACTGCTTACCAGCATGTCATACTTCGGTTCGGCGGTATTGTGGGACGAAGCGGCCCGGACCAACATTACGCGTACGCTTACGCGAGACCGGTTCTCCCGACGTGCTTTGCACAGAGGTGGCTTGCGGGTGACAGTTTCTCCAACTTTAGTTGAACCGAGTGTGGCTACGCCCGGTCCTTGCGAAGGTTAAAACAGCACCAACTTGACAAACTATCGTTGTGGTTTTGATGCGTAGGTAAGATTGGTTCTTGCTTAAGCCCGTAGCAGCCACGTAAAACTTGCAACAACAAAGTAGAGGACGTCTAACTTGTTTTTGCAGGGCATGTTGTGATGTGATATGGTCAAGACATGATGCTAAATTTTATTGTATGAGATGATCATGTTTTGTAACCGAGTTATCGGCAACTGGCAGGAGCCATATGGTTGTCGCTTTATTGTATGCAATGCAATCGCCCTGTAATGCTTTACTTTATCACTAAGCGGTAGCGATAGTCGTGGAAGCATAAGATTGGCGAGACGACAACGATGCTACGATGGAGATCAAGGTGTCGCGCCGGTGACGATGGTGATCATGACGGTGCTTCGGAGATGGAGATCACAGGCACAAGATGATGATGGCCATATCATATCACTTATATTGATTGCATGTGATGTTTATCTTTTATGCATCTTATCTTGCTTTGATTGACGGTAGCATTATAAGATGATCTCTCACTAAATTATCAAGAAGTGTTCTCCCTGAGTATGCACCGTTGCGAAAGTTCTTCGTGCTGAGACACCACGTGATGATCGGGTGTGATAGGCTCTACGTTCAAATACAACGGGTGCAAAATAGTTGCACACGCGGAATACTCAGGTTATACTTGACGAGCCAAGCATATACAGATATGGCCTCGGAACACGGAGACCGAAAGGTCGAGCGTGAATCATGTAGTAGATATGATCAACATAGTGATGTTCACCAATGAAACTACTCCATCTCACGTGATGATCGGACATGGTTTAGTTGATTTGGATCACGTAATCACTTAGAAGATTAGAGGGATGTCTATCTAAGTGGGAGTTCTTAAGTAATATGATTAAATTGAACTTAAATTTATCATGAACTTAGTCCTGGTAGTATTTTGCAAATTATGTTGTAGATCAATAGCTCGCGTTGTTGCTTCCCTGTGTTTATTTTGATATGTTCCTAGAGAAAATTGTGTTGAAAGATGTTAGTAGCAATGATGCGGATTGGATCCGTGATCTGAGGTTTATCCTCATTGCTGCACAGAAGAATTATGTCCTTGATGCACCGCTAGGTGACAGACCTATTGCAGGAGCAGATGCAGACGTTATGAACGTTTGGCTAGCTCAATATGATGACTACTTGATAGTTTAGTGCACCATGCTTAACGGCTTAGAATCGGGACTTCAAAGACGTTTTGAACGTCATGGACCATATGAGATGTTCCAGGAGTTGAAGTTAATATTTCAAGCAAATACCCGAGTTGAGAGATATGAAGTCTCCAACAAGTTCTATAGCTAAAGGATGGAGGAGAATCGCTCAACTAGTGAGCATGTGCTCAGATTGTCTGGGTACTACAATCGCTTGAATCAAGTGGGAGTTAATCTTCCAGATAAGATAGTGATTGACAGAATTCTCTAGTCACCATCACCAAGTTAGTAGAACTTCGTGATGAACTATAATATGCAAGGGATAACGGAAACAACTCCCAAGCTCTTCGTGATGCTAAAATAACCGAAGGTAGAAATCAAGAAAAACATCAAGTGTTGATGGTTGACAAGACCACTAGTTTCAAGAAAAGGGCAGAGGGAAGAAGGGGAACTTCAAGAAGAACAGCAAGCAAGTTGCTGCTCAAGTGAAGAAGCCCAAGTCTGGTCCTAAGCCTGAGACTAAGTGCTTCTACTGCAAAGGGACTGGTCACTGGAAGCGGAACTACCCCAAGTGATTGGCGGATAAGAAGGATGGCAAAGTGAACATAAGTATATTTGATATACATGTTATTGATGTGTACTTTACTAATGTTTATAGCAAACCCTCAGTATTTGATACTAGTTCAGTTGCTAAGATTAGTAACTCGAAACGGGAGTTGCAGTATAAACAGAGACTAGTTAAGGGTGCAGTGACGATGTCTGTTGGAAGTGGTTCCAAGATTGATATGATCATCATCGCACACTCCCTATAATTTCGGGATTAGTGTTGAACCTAAATAAGTGTTATTTGGTGTTTGCGTTGAGCATGAATATGATTTGATCATGTTTATTGTAATACGGTTATTCATTTAGATAAGAGAATAAATTGTTGTTCTGTTTATATGAATAAAACCTTATATGGTTACACACCCAATGGAAATAGTTCATTGGATCTCGATCGTAGTGATACACATAATCATAATATTGAAACCAAAAGATGCAAAGTTAATAATGATAGTGCAACTTATTTGTAGAACTGCCGTTTAGGTCATATTGGTGTAAAGCGCATGAAGAAACTCCATGCTGATGGGCTTTTGGAATCACTTGATTATGAATCAGTTGATGCTTGCGAACCATGCCTCATGCGCAAGATGACTAAGACTCTGTTCTTCGGAACAATGGAGCGAGCAACAGATTTGTTGGAAATCATACATACTGATGTATGTGGTCCGATGAATATTGAGGCTCGCGACAGGTATCATTATTTTCTGATCTTCACAAATGATTTGGGCAGATATGAGTATATCTACTTGATGAAACATAAGTCTGAAACATTTGAAAAGTTCAAAGAATTTCAGAGTGAAGTGAAAAATCATCGTAACAAGAAAATAAAGTTTCTATGATCTGATCGTAGAGAAGAGTATTTGAGTTATGAGTTTGGCCTTCAGTTAAAAACAATGTGAAATAGTTTCACTACTCATGCCACCTGGAACACCACAATGTAATGGTGTGTCCAAACGTCATAACCGTACTTTATTAGATATGGTGCGATCTATGATGTCTCTTACCGATCTACCACTATCGTTTTGGGGTTATGCATTAGAGACAGCTGCATTCACGTTAAATAGGGCACCATCTAAATCCGTTGAGACGACACCACATGAACTATGGTTTGGCAAAGAAACCTAAGTTGTCATTTCTTAAAGTTTGAGGTTGCAATGCTTATGTGAAAAAGTTTCAACCTGATAAGCTCAAACCCAAATCGGAGAAGTGCGTCTTCATAGGATACCCAAAAGAAAATGTTGGGTACACCTTCTATCACAGATCCAAAGGCAAAACATTCGTTGCTAAGAATGGATCCTTTCTAGAAAAGGAGTTTCTCTCGAAAGAAGTGAGTGGGAGGAAAGTAGAACTTGATGAGGTAACTGTACCTGCTCCCCTATTGGAAAGTAGTTCATCACAGAAATCTGTTCTTGTGACTACTACACCAATTAGTGAGGAAGCTAATGATGATGATCATGTAACTTCATATCAAGTTACTACCGAATCTCATAGGTAAACCAGAGTGAGATCCGCACCAGAGTGGTACGGTAATCCTGTTCTGGAAGTCATGTTACTAGACCATGACAAACTTGCGAACTATGAGGAAGCGATGATGAGCCCAGATTCCACGAAATGGTTTGAAGCCATGAAATCTGAGATATGATCCATGTATGAGAACAAAGTATGGACTTTGATGGATTTGCCCGATGATCGGCAAGCCATAGAAAATAAATGGATCTTCAAGAGGAAGACAGACGCTGATAGTAGTGTTACTATCTATAAAGCTAGACTTGTCGAAAAAGGTTTTTGACAAAGTTCAAGGTGTTGACTACGATGAAATTTTCTCACTCGTAGCGATGCTTAAGTCTGTCCAAATCATGCTAGCAATTGCCGCATTTTTATGAAATCTGGCAAATGGATAAACAAAACTACATTCCTTAATGGATTTAAAGAAGAGTTGTATATGATGCAGCCAGAAGGTTTTGTCAATCCTAAAGATGCTAACAAAATATGCAAGCTCCAGCGATCCATCTATGGACTAGTGCAAGCATCTCGGAGTCAGGATATACGCTTTGATAAGTTGATCAAAGGATATAGTTTTATACAGACTTGCGGTGAAGCCTGTATTTACAAGAAAGTGAGTGGGAGCACTACAGCATTTCTGATAAGTATATGTGAATGACATATTGTTGATCGGAAATAATGTAGAATTATTCTACAAAGCATAAAGGAGTGTTTGAAAGGAGTTTTTTCAAAGAAAGACCTCGAAGAAGCTGCTTACATATTGAGCTTCAAGATCTATAGAGATAGATCAAGACGCTTGATAAGTTTTTTCAATGAGTACATACCTTGACAAGATTTTGAAGTAGTTCAAAATGGAGCAGTCAAAGAAAGAGTTCTTGCCTGTATTACAAGGTGTGAAGTTGAGTAAGACTCAAAGCCCGAGCACGGCAGAAGATAGAAAGAGAATGAAAGTCATTCCCTATGCCTTGGCCATAGGTTCTATAAAGTATGTCATGCTGTATACCAGATCTATTGTATACCCTGCACTGATTTGGCAAGGGAGTACAATAGTGATCTAGGAGTAGATCACTGGACAGTGGTCAGAATTATCCTTAGTGAAATAAGGATATGTTTCTCGATTATGGACATGACAAAAAGGTTTGTCGTAAAGGGTTATGTCGATGCAAGTTTTTGACACTGATCCAGATGATTCTAAGTCTCAATCTGGATACATATTGAAAGTGGGAGCAATTAGCTAGAGTAGCTCCGTGCAGAGCATTGTAGAATAGAATTTTGCAAAATACATACGGATCTGAATTTGGCAGGCCCGTTGACTAAATTTCTCTCACAAGCAAAACATAATCACCCTTTGGGTGTTAATCACATAGCGATGTGAAATAGATTATTGAATCTAGTAAACCCTTTGGGTGTTAGTCACATGGAGATGTGAACCAATCACATAAAGATGTGAACTATTGGTGTTAATCACATAGCGATGTGAACTAGATTATTGACTCTAGTGCAAGTGGGAGACTGAAGGAAATATGCCCTAGAGGCAATAATAAAGTTATTATTTATTTCCTTATTTCATGATAAATGTTTATTATTCATGCTAGAATTGTATTAACCGGAAACATAATACATGTGCGAATACATAGACAAACAGAGTGTCACTAGTATGCCTCTACTTGACTAGCTCGTTAATCAAAGATGGTTATGTTTCCTAACCATGGACAAAGAGTTGTTATTTGATTAACGGGATCACATCATTAGATGAATGATCTGATTGACATGATCCATTCCATTAGCTTAGCACCCGATCGTTTAGTATGTTGCTATTGCTTTCTTCATGACTTATACATGTTCCTATGACTATGAGATTATGCAACTCCCCGTTTGCCGGAGGAACACTTTGTGTGCTACCAAACGTCAGAACGTAACTGGGTGATTATAAAGGAGCTCTACAGGTGTCTCCAAAGGTACATGTTGGGTTGGCGTATTTCGAGATTAGGATTTGTCACTCCGATTGTCGGAGAGGTATCTCTGGACCCTCTCGGTAATGCACATCACATAAGCCTTGCAAGCATTACAACTAATATGTTAGTTGTGAGATGATGTATTACGGAACAAGTAAAGAGACTTGCCGGTAACGAGATTGAACTAGGTATTGGATACCGACGATCGAATCTCGGGCAAGTAACATACCGATGACAAAGGGAACAATGTATGTTGTTATGCGGTCTGACCGATAAAGATCTTCGTAGAATATGTAGGAGCTAATATGGGCATCCAGGTCCCGCTATTGGTTATTGACCGGAGACGTGTCTCGGCCATGTCTACATTGTTCTCGAACCGTAGGGTCCGCACGCTTAAAGTTACGATGACAGTTATTATGAGTTTTATGCATTTTGATGTACCGAAGTTTGTTCGGAGTCCCGAATGTGATCATGGACATGACGAGGAGTCTCGAAATGGTCGAGACATAAAGATCGATATATTGGAATCCTATATTTGGACATCGGAATCGTTCCGGGTGAAATCGGCATTTTTCCGGAGTACCGGGGGGTTACCGGAACCCCCCCCCCCCCGGGGGGGGTTTATTGGGCCTACATGGGCCTTGAGGGAGAAGAAAGAAGGAGGCAGGAGGTGGCCGCGCGCCCCTCCCCTTCCTACTCCGAATAGGACAAGGGAAGGGGGGCGGCGCCCCCCCTTTCCTTCCTCTCTTCCTCCTCTTTCCCCCCCTCTCTCCTTGTCCAACTAGGAAAGAAGGGAGTCCTACTCCCGGTGGGAGTAGGACTCCCCCTTGGCGTGCCACACCTGGCCGGCCACCCCCTCCCCTTGGCTCCTTTATATACGGGGGCAGGGGGGCACCCCTAGACACACAAGTTGATCCCGGTGATCGCTCCTTAGCCGTGTGCGGTGCCCCCTGCCACCATATTCCACCTCGATCATATTGTTGTAGTGCTTAGGCAAAGCCCTGCGTAGGTAGAACATCATCATCGTCACCGCGCCGTCGTGCTGACGGAACTCATCCCCGAAGCTTTGCTGGATCGGAGCCCGGGGAGCGTCATCGAGCTGTACGTGTGCTAAGAACTCGGAGGTGCCGGAGTAACGGTGCTTGGATCGGTCGGATCGGGAAGACGTACGACTACTTCCTCTACGTTGTGTCAACGCTTCCGTTTCGGTCTACGAGGGTACGTAGACAACACTCTCCCTCTCGTTGCTATGCATCACCATGATCTTGCGTGTGCGTAGGAAATTTTTTGAAATTACTACGTTCCCCAACAGGAAGTGCCTCCTTATTATGCACAAATTAATTATTCCTCCACCTGACAGTAGGGACCCACCGGATGGGCCACCATATTTTGTGGAAAAAAACGTTTCCCCCCTGACTGCTAGGACCTACCAGCTACATCTTTGCACGCAAGGAAGTGCGTCCATATTACGCGCAAAAAAATGATTCGCCCCCTGACTACTGGGACCCACCAGCTACATCTTCACACGCAAGGAAGTGCTTAACAGTCGGGACCCACCTGGTCGATGTGTATGTAGCGTTGTCATTTTGGTCGTGGACGTGTACGTACATATTGGTTGATGTAGAGGCGCGCACGTGTCATAGTAGAGGCGCGCATGTAGCATGTACACGTATGTACAGTGGCCAGGGTGCAAGAAAGAAAATACGGCCATGCACATACATACATGTGGGGTCTCGAATGCCTACTCGCGCATACGTATGGCTAGGACTCATGTACATGGTTGGATCGGAACAGAGAAGCTGCGCCGTCGTCGTGATCATGGGGAGGCAACCGGCTGGGTCGGAACGGAATGCATCGTCATGTTCATTGGGAGCCAACCAGCTTGGACGGAACAATCGAAGGAAATGAGGCCTGGTGTACCGCAGAATGGAGGAAACGGCCTTGTGTTCGACCGGCCACGGTCGAAACGGGATCCTGTTCATCGGGAGGGGTCTGGCGTACCGCAAAACGGAGGAAACGGACTTCCTATGGTGGAAACGGGGTCCTATTGATCGGGATGGGTGTGGCGTACCACAAAACGGAGGAAACGAACTTGTGTTGGAGCACTACGGTCGAAGCGGGGGTCCTATTCATTAGGAGGGGTGTGGCGTACCGCAAAAGGGGACTCCATGGGATACTGTTCATCTCCACCATCGGCTGCCTCTATGGGCTACTGTTCATCCACCGTCGACTGCCTCCACGGGCTATTGTTCATCCACCGTCGACCTCCTCCAACCTCCACCTGCGACTATTCATCCATGGACTCCTGTTCATCCAGCCACCACCATGCGCTCCTCCACCGCGGCTACTGTTCAACCAGCCCTCTCCACGGGGTCCTGTTCAACCACCCCTCCATGGTCTACTGTTCATCCAGCCCTCCATCGTCTACTGTTCAACCAGCCCTCCACGGCGTCGTCATGTTCATCCACCCCTCCACGGGGTCCTGTTCATCCACCCCTCCACGGGGTCATGTTCATCCACTGGCTCGATCGATCGGGGTCCTGGTCATCCAGCGGCAACGGCCTCTACTACCACGGGGTCCTATTCATCCAACCCCCCATCGAGAACTGTTCATCCAACCCCCCCCCCCCCAACAACGCTCACTGTTCATCAAGGGAAGGAGGCAGCAGTGTTCGATCGGCTTCAGTTAGCAGCAATAGCGAAGGAATCACTCGGGTTCAGTTAATAGCAAGGGATCGATCGATCGCTCGGGTTCAGTAACGCGTAGCCTGCAGTGCAATCGCTCAGGTTCAGTTAGAGCCCAACGCCTCACTCAGGTTCAGTTAGAGCGCAACGCCTCGCACACACATGCGTATGTACGAGGGAAATGCGCATCACTCGGCCCCCGACCACCCACCGTAACCTGGAACTCCCCGATATTTTCCTCGCCCTCGCTTCTACCACAATTTTTTCCATCATGGACGGCCCAAAGAATGTCATGCAGCTGCGTCTCCAGCCCGCCCAGGACGAAAAGCCCATTTTCTATCATGATTTTTTGTCATAGAAGTAGGAACCCACCACATCTATGATGATACCGGGTTTTGTCACAATTATCGTCATAGAAGTATCATAAGTATGACAGAATTTTTTTTCGTTCGGCCCAAAATGTCACGGATGTGTCTTTTTTTGTAGTGTGAGCCGCAGACGATGTGATGAAGGGGGTCCGATAGTGGCTAATGTAATCGCCCCCGTAGAACAAAGAATGGATGATGAGATGGAGGAGGGCCCTCTTCGGTTCCTCAATACAAGCGCTTATGACGGTGACTTAGATATGGTGAGTTAGCCATATGACGACTTGGGCTATCAGCATGCTGATGAGGATATGGATGATCTGCTCAGGAAGGAATGTCCTAGAAGGGATTGCAAGAAGTCTCTCTTTATGCAATCCTCATAGGACACACCTGAAGATGCCGCCTCAACACAGGCTCAACTAGCCGGGGGTCGTACAATGCTTAGCCCGACAACACTGGGGCAAGGGTTAAGGAAGGGTTTGGAAGGTCAGCCCAAGAAAAAGGAGAGGAAGAGATCGGGGAAGAGAGGCTCTGCTGCCTGCAAACAAGGCAGAGCACATAGCAGCCAGATGGCGGATTTTGAAGAGCGTGTACCTAACAAAGGTGCAGCCATATTCCATGTCACGGGCGAGCCGATGCTACCGAAACCGCTAGAGACAATATCAAGGGATCTTAGGAGACTGCACGACCATGTGTTGATGACTGAGGAAAGCCTACTAGCCTCGAAGATCTAGGATATCCGACATACGCGGCTCGTGTGCCTGAGGGGAAGTGCTACGTCGACACACGGCCCGCAGAGGTGTTCTTCCTGCAGTTTGAGCATATCTTCGAGATGTTTCTAACAAGGCGGCTCGATTGTACAATCGTCTGCCTTTTTGCGCTACATATGAGCTCCGTCATGAAGAGAGAAGAAGTCTCGCAAATCTATGTGGCGGATCCATACTACATGTATGAGTCCTTCTTGAGTCTCGGCGTCTTTGAGCGTAAAACTTCTAGGGAGTACCTTGAAAACATCATGGTATAGAATAAGGACCAGGAAATTGTCCTCCTACCTTATCATCCAAAGTAAGTCAGTGCCGGACAACCCTTTCATACATTTCAATCATTCCTTCTCAGTCATATGGAGAATAATTTGAGGTGTTTTTCCCCGCAGCAACGGGCGCACCGTCCTTATCGTTCTTTACCCGGGAGTCTCCCACGTCGTGTATTTCAACCCTACCAGAAACTACGAGAAGAAGGACTACTCCCACATAATGAATATTATGCTCTACAAGGCTTCAGCTTGAGGGGTGGCCACCTGTAGATCAGGAAACAAAGGGACGAGAACATGGGTTTCTCGCATAAAACTAACTTTTTTTGCATCCATGTCCCAAAACCAAGCAAGAACGATGGATTCTTCCTCCTCCATCTTATGATGGAGTTCAGAACGGATCACCAAAAGCTTCACATGACAAGCAGAAACGATGATCTTATCCGCAAGTGGGTAGAATCTCATGGAGAAGCGGATTATAAACTTAGTGATGACTTCTTTCACATCCAGAGGGACAATGCGACGATCATCATGAAAGAAGTCGTCGAAGAGAAGGGGATGTTCCACCACAGCCCTATATCGCGAGCAGACATCCTAAATCGCATAGGCATGCAACGTCAGGACCTCACGCTGTTCAAGAAGCTAGGGTCCATCCTCGATGATATGGAAGGATGGAACTTCTAGTGATTTACGATGCCGATGATGATGATATGTGTCGGTTGAACTTGTATAGTTGCTGTAGCGATGAAACTTTGTGATGTCCACCGTCCCTGCTGAACTTGCATAAGGCCACTTTGTTAGTTTGGGTACGATGACATGCGTACCTCTAGTTAATTAGTTTGCATACAATGAAACTGCGTTGATTATTTGTACGTTTACTATATATATGTTGCATCTAGTTTCTAACCCTTTCTTTTTCGTGTTGCTCAAGTGTATTTTGTTGCATATATGATTGTACAGTCTCTTGATGAAGATGCATCTCTAACAGGTACCTAGGTTCTTGATGGCGTAGAAGCAGTGCTATGTCGTGTACAAAGGGAAGGTTTGGGGAGTGTACGACAAGTGGCCTGAGTGTCAGGTGCAAGTGGAGGGGGTCTCGGGCGCCAGCCATAAAGGCTTCAAAAGCAGAAAAGAAGCATAAGCTAGTTACTTGAGGTTCACGCTAGCGCAAGAGAGGACTCATAACCGATGCCTCATGTACTGCATAGTTCCACTCTCACTCATAGTGATAGCTCTGCTTGAGTATATCATTGTTTAGATGGATGATGATGTAGTTGCAAGTATTCAAGACTTGTATCGTTATTTTCGAGATGATGACGAGAGACCACTTTGTGTTGGATGATGATTATGATGATGACATGATTTGATGAGAATATTTGTATGTGTATGCTATGATTACATTTGTATGTGTATGATATGCTAGAGATTATTGTATAAAGCCGTAAACAAAATTCAGCAGCACAAAATATGGAGCAGAAAATAATAATTCAAAAACTAATAATAGTAGTGTGGGGTATGGCTTTAGCAGCAGTGAGGTCTTAGTAGTAGCGCTCTTTGTACTAGGGCGCTACAGCTATTAGCAGCAGCGCGTTTTGGCAACGAACGCTACTGCTATCCCTGGATTGCAGTAGTGTGGGTCAAACCGCGCTACCGCTAAGCGTTAGCTGTAGCGCCGTATCAGTAGCGCGGCTACCCACGCTACTACTAGGCTTTTCCCTAGTAGTGAAACCACAATGGTGTCTTGTCAAGTTTGCTGTTTTAACCTTCTTCAAGGATCGGCAGCAGTCAAACTCTATTCAACTAAAGTAGGAGACACAGACACCCGCCAGCCACCTTTATGCAAAACTAGTTGCATGTCAATCGGTGGAACCGGTCTCATGTGTGTGGACATGTAAGGTTGGTCTGGCCGCTTCATCCCACAATACCGCTGAATCAAAATAAGACGTTGGTGGTAAGCAGTATGACTATCACCACCCACAACTCTTTGTGTTCTACTCGTGCATATCATCTACACATAGACCTAGCTCTGATACCACTGCTAGGAATCATTGCATGGAAATAAAAAAATTTATAGCCACGCATGCAATGATCCATCCATGGAGATGCATAGCAACGAGGGGCAGAGTGTGTCTACGTACCCACGTAGACCGTAAGCAAAAGCGTTTCACAACATGGTTGATGTAGTCGAACTTCTCCGCGCTTCAACCGATCAAGTACCGAACGCACGACACCTTTGCGTTATACACACGTTCAGCTCGGTGATGTCCCTCGCCTTCTTGATCCAACAAGATGTAGAGGTAGTAGATGAGTTTCATTAGAACGACGGCGTGGTGACGGTGATGGTGAAGTGATCTCCACATGGCTTCGCCTAAGCACTACGAAAATATGACCGAGGGTGTAAACGGTGGAAGGGGATGCCGCACACGGCTAGGCAATTGTTTGGGGTGTGCTAGGGGCACCCCCCACATATATATAGGTGGAGGGAGGGAGGAGCAGCCAAGGGGTGCGCCCCAAGTAGGCCGAATCCTACTTGCGGTCTTCCCCAATTCGGCCTCCCCCCTGCCATAATTGCCGAAAGGAAAAAGGGAAGAGGGAAGAAGAGAAGGAAGAGGGGCCGAACCCCCTCTTCTCCTTCTCCAATTCTACCTTCTGACATAAGGGGGACACGCCACCCCTTGTGGGCTGGTGTGCTCCCCTCCCATGGCCCATGTGGCCCATATGTTTGTTGGGGAACGTAGTAATTTCAACAAAAAAACCTACGCACACGCAAGATCACGGTGATGCATAGCAACGAGAGGGGAGAGTGTCCTCCACATACCCTCGTAGACCATAAGCGGAAGCGTTATGACAACGTGGTTGATGTAATTGTACGTCTTCAGGATCGACCGATCCTAGTACCGAACGTACGACACCTCCGCGATCTGCACACGGTCAGCTTGGTGACGTCCCATGAACTCACGATCCAGTAGAGCTTAGAGGGAGAGTTCCGTCGGCAGGACGGCGTGATGACGGTGTTCATGAAGCTAACGACGCAGGGCTTCGCCTAAGCACCGCTACAATATGATCGAGGTGGATTATGGTGGAGGGGGCCCCGCACACGGCTAAAAGATCAAAGATCAACTTGTGTGTCCATGGGGTGCCCCTGCCCCCGTATATAAAGGAGCAAGGGGGGAGGCCGGCCGGCCCTAGGAGGGCGCGCCAAGAGGAGGAGTCCTCCTAGTGGGAGTAGGACTCCCCTTTCCTAGTCCCACTAGGAGGGGGAGGAAGGAGTGGAAGAGGGGAAAGGCAAGGGCCCCCCCTTCCTTGTCCTATTCGGACTCAAGGGGAGGGGGCGCGCGGCCTGCCCTAGCCAGCCCCTCTCTCTCCACTAGGGCCCATCAAGGCCCATTAGCCCCTGGGGGGTTTCGGTAACCCCTCCGGCACTCCGGTTTTCTCCGAAATCACCCGAAACCCTTCTGGTGTCAGAATATAGCTGTCCAATATATCAATCTTTATGTCTCAACCATTTCGAGACTCCTCGTCATGTCCGTGATCACATCCGGGACTCCGAACTACCTTCGATACATCAAAACACATAAACTCGTAATACCGATCGTCATCGAACGTTAAGCATGCGGACCCTACGGGTTTGAGAACTGTGTAGACATGTGTCGGCATTCTGGATGGGTACCCCCTCCATGATCTCCAAGCGCGTGGAGCCGGGCCTAGAGACATGAACAACCTTGAATGGGCCCTCCCACATGGGAGAGAGCTTGTGCAGCCCCTCCCTAGAGAGAACCCGTCTGAGCACGAGATCCCCTACCTCAAGAGTTCTGGGGCGGATGTTGCGGCAGTGGTATCGTCGTAGCGCCTATTGGTACCTTGCTGCTCGCAGCGCGGCTTCTCTACGGTGTTCCTCCCCCAGCACAAGATCCATCCCCCGCATGGCGTCCTGCTGCGTCTCGTCGAACGCCAGGACCCGTGCGGAGCGACGCCTGACCTCGTGAGGGAGAACAGCCTCTGCTCCGTAGACGAGGAAGAACGAGGTCTCGCCGGTCGGCTTGGTCGCAGTTGTGCGGATTGACCACGGCACGGACTGGAGCTCGTCGTACCAACCCCTGCCGCAGGCCTTCAGCTTCTTCTTGAAGGTCCTGGCTTTGAGGGCCCTCAAGACCTCCGCATTGGCCCGCTTGGCCTAGCCGTTGCTCCGGGGGTGTGCTAATGAAGCGTAGCATATCTGCGTTCCAAGGTTAGCGCAGTACGTTTTGAAGAGATTACTCGTGAATTGCAAGACGTCGTCGGTGATGATGCGGTTGGGCACCCCAAATCGGCTCACGAGGCTCTTGATGAATTTGACCGCAGAGCCTGCCGAGATCGTGCGGACGGCTTCCACCTCAGCCCACTTGGTGAATTTGTCCACGGCGACGTAGAGGTAGCGATAGCCCCCTGGCGCTCGAGGAAACAAGCCCAGAATGTCCAGTCCCCAAACTGTGAACGGCCATGAGAGGGGTATAGTCTGTAGAACCCCCGCAGGCTGATGGATCTACTTAGCGTGAAACTGGCAGGCCTCGCAAGCCTTCACAAGCTCAACGGCGTCGTTGAGCGCCGTGGGCCAGTAGAATCCACTGCAGAACGCCTTGCCGATGAGGGTCCGTGACGACGAGTGGTGCCCGCGGTCTCCGCTGTGTATGTCCGACAGTAGCTCCGTCCCTTGCTCTCGGGAGATGCAACGTAGGGACACGTCATTTGGTCGCTTCCTGTAGAGCTCTCCATCCCTGATGCAATAAGCCGTGGCCTGCCGCGCCACACGCTCCGCTTCCTCCTCATTCTCTGGCAGAGTCCCTTGCATCAGGTAGTTCTTGAGCTCCGGGATCCAACACCCTTCCTGAGGCTCTAACGCCAGGAGCAGGCGTGCCCCTGAGGCTGGGCCACAGACCGGGGCTCCTGAGGCAGGTGGCTGAGGGAGCTCCTCCCTTGGTTGCGCCGTTCTTGACAGTGGCGGCACCGCCGAGGGTTTGAAGAGCCGCTCCTCGAAGACGCCAGGCTCCTGAGGCAGCAGTCTGGACGCCCTTTTGGCAATGTCATCGGCCTCCCGATTGGTGCCGCGAGGCACATGCTGCAACTCCAGCCCCCAGAACTGTTTCTCCATCTTGCGAACCTCAGCGAGGTAGGCTTCCATGTGCTCATCCTTTGGCCCGTATATCTTGTTGGAGAAGTTGATGAGGAGCTACGAATCGCCCTTGATGATGACGCGCTTTACCCCTAAGGCAATAGCGGCCTTCAAGCCTGCTATTAGGCCTTCGTACTCCGCTATGTTGTTGGAGACCTTTTCTCCGTGCTGGAAGCAGAGTTGTACGGCGTAATAGAGTTTGTCCTGGGTAGGGGACACAAGCACTGCGCCAGCTCCCGCACCATGTCGGGAGAACGCCCCATCGAAGTACATGACCCAGTCATCCGGTGCTTCACTCCCCGGGGAAAGTGATCGGTCTTCGCCTGCCTCGAGACCCGGCGCTTCTGCCCATTCTGCCACGAAATCCGCAAGTGTGGCTCCCTTGATGACTCTAGTTGTACTGAATTCTAGCTGAAATGCATGTAGCTCAATGTTCCATTCAGCAACCCTTCCAGCTGAGTTGGGACTTCTGAGCACTCTTTCCAAGGGGTATGCTGAGACAACTTTGATGGGATGTCCTTGGAAGTAGTGGCGCAGCTTGCGTGAGGCCACTAGGAGCGTGAGGAGGAGTTTTTGAGGCATGGGATACCGTGCCCTTGCGTCCCGTAGCACCGTGCTGACGAAGTACACAGGATGCTCGACGAGGTTGAGGGTGCTGGCACAGCTTGCGTCCTCCGGAGGTCGAGGCGTTTCTTGAGACGACGGGGCTCCCAGTGCTTGGTCGCCCGAAGGGGCCTCTCCTGCTCCGGGTGCGTTCTCCTGCTGCGGCTGTTCCTTTCCGGCTGCGGTTGCGGCCTTCGCGAGGCCCTCCTGGATCTACTTTGCTTCAGTTCGGACGGTCGACGCGGCCTTGGCACAGCGCTCCTCCCTGACCGCCACCAGGGCTGCGCTAGTGGAGTAGCGGGTGGCCGCAAGGTAGAGCACCAGGGGCTCCCGAGGACGCGGAGCTACCATCACTTGTGGACTGGTAAGGTACCTCTTGAGGTCTTGGAACGCCTTGTCGGCCTCTTCAGTCCATTCGAAGGGGCCCTTTTTCTTCATCAGCTTGAAGAAGGGGAGCGCTCGTTCCCCCAGCTTGGAGATGAAGCGCCCCAGCGCAGTCACACGCCCGGTGAGCTTCTGCATTTCTCTGAGGGTCCTCAGCGGGCTCATGTCTTCGACTGCCTTGACCTTCTCCGGGTTGGCCTCGATGCCCCTGTGGGATACGAGGAAACCCAAGAGCTTGCCCGAGGGGACTCCAAACACGCACTTCTCTGGGTTGAGCCGTAGGTCCACTTCGTTAAGGCTTGCAAAGGTTTCTTCCAGGTCCTGTATCAGGGTTCTTGCCTCACGAGACTTCACCACAATGTCATCGACGTAAGCTTCAGCGTTCCTCCCGAGCTGTCGGCCTAAGGCGATGTGCATCAGCCGCTAAAAGGTCGCGCCTGTGTTGCGCAGCCCAAACGGCATGCACGTATAGCAGTACACCCCACACGGGGTCAGGAAAGCCATCTTCTCCACGTCCTCTACCGCCATCTTGATCTGGTGATAGCCCGAGAAGGCATCCAGGAAGCACAATAGGTCACACTCTATGGTGGAGTCGACTATCTGGTCGATGCGGGGGAGCGGAAATGGATCCTGCGGGCAGGCCTCGTTGAGGTCGGTGAAGTCGATGCACATGCGCTCTTTTCCTCCCTTCTTAGGCACAACGACCGGATTAGCCAGCCAATCAGGGTAGCGGACCTCGCGAATAACCCCTGTCGCCTCTAGCTTCTGGGTCTCTTGAACGATGAAAGCTTGTTTCTCAGTAGACTGCCGCCTTGCCTTCTGCTTCACGGGGCGCACATTGGGGCACACGTTGAGGTGATGCTCAATCACTTCCCTTGGGACCCCCGCTAACTGATCTGGTTCCCATGCGAACACCTCCTTGTTCGCGCGCAGGAACCTGATCAGGGCCTTCTCCTGCTCGGGCTCGAGGATGGCCCCTATGGTGAAGGTGGCGCCAGTGGACCCGTCCTCGTCGACTGGTACCTGCTTGGTTTCCGCCTTGTCTTGGGTGAACAACTGCTTATTTTTAGCCGGCGTAGCCCCCTTGGGCTCAAGGGCATCGGTGCTAGTGGGTTGCGCCACCGCGGCCGCCCTGAAAACAAGTTGGAGCACCTGCAGCGCATCCCTTGTGTCTCCTGATACGGTGAGGACGCCGCTGCTCCCGGGCATCTTCATGAGGTTATACGCCGGGTGAGTTGCTGCCATGAACTGAGCCAAGGCCGGATAGCCGAGGATGGCGTTGTAGGGGATGCCAATGGGGGCAATGTCGAAGTCGATCAGCTCCGTGCGAAAGTTGTCGCAGGTGCCGAAGGTCACTGGGAGGCGGATCTGTCCCAAGGAGGCGGTGGAACCGGCTCCGACGCCCGAGAAAGGCCTGCTGGGCTGGAGCCGCTCCAGCGGCACGTGGAGGAGGCTGAAGGCCTCCACTGAGAGCACGTTGAGGCCGGCACCACCGTCGATGAGGGTCTTGGTTACGGCCACTTGGCAGATGGTGGGGGTGCACAGCATCGGGAGCGCGCCCGAACCAATGGGGTTGAAGGGGTGGTCCTCTGAGTCGAAGGTTAGATCGGCCTTGGGCGCCACCCAACCCGGGGGGCTTCTCGGAGCTTGGAGGCGGTGCTGATCCGGCGGGCGAACGGCTTGATGTGATGACTCGAGGGTGGTGCCTGGGAGCCACCCAGGAGAGCTGCGACGATGGGTGGCGCTGGTGCGGCGAAACGGGCGAGGAAGAGGTCGCGCAGCTCCTCCCAGGAGGTGACAGAGGCCGTCGGCAGGTGGAGGAGCCACGCGCGCGGGATGCCGGTGAGGGCCATGGGTAACCAGTTGGCCATCACCCGATCGTCGCCCCCGGCTCCGAGGACGGCCTCCTCGTACGCCAGCAAGAAAATCATCGGGTCTGTCGTGCCGTCGTAGCGCGGCGGCATCTCGGGCCTGAACTTGCGCGGCCACTGCACCTGTCGCAAGGTGGGGCCAAGGCCCGGAGCCCCCTGGCCCCTGCGTCGGCATCCGTTGCTGGAGCGGGCGGCGCGCTGTCCGCCATGAAGGCGGTATGCGATGTTGGGGAGAGCGGGTCGTCAGGAGGGAGGACTCCGGCGCACCCCTACCTGGCGCGCCAAATGTCAGATTTCGGGTTCCGCCAGACCCGTGAGGTTCGAACACTGGGGTGTGCGCGAAGATCTCTCCCCTACCGATCTACGTCCAATCTCCTCGTGCAATTTAAGCTGGAAACAACGAACGACACAAGGGACACAAGGTTTATACTGGTTCGGGCCACCGTTGTGGTGTAATACCCTACTCTAGTGTGTGGTGTGGTGGATTGCCTCAGGGGCTGATGATGAACAGTACAAAGGAAGAACAGCCTCGCGAGAGGTGTTCTTGAACTGGTGCGATGAACTGCTAGGGTGAGTTCAGTCGCCTCTCTCTCTCTCTCTGCTAGGGCTCTACCAGATCTCTGGGTGTTTTCTAGATGTCTCTACTCTGTGGTGGCTAGCTCTATTTATAGAGGCCCTGGGCCTCTCCCCAAATAATGAGCGGGAAGGGCGCCAACAATTGGCCATTTCGAAGGGGAACATGTAGTACAAGTTATCCTGACCAAAGGTGGTCTTCGGCTGCCAAAAGTACTGGTGATGACGCCATCTTGGGCTCCACGGTGACCTCCATCCTACCGCTCTGCTAGTCTTGGTCTTGTTGCACCGGAATGGTAACCTTTGCTCGATATCTCGGCCTGTGCTTGCCCCCTTTGCACCAAAGAGGAAACAAGGACACTGTGCAGGCCGGCACCCGCCTGGTCTCGATCGTTATGGCTTGCGTCACGGGCTCTTCGCGAGGTACCCCTGCCTTGATCTCTCTGCCTCCTCGCGAGCTTGCCTGACGAGGCTACCTCTGAGGAAGCTCCCTGTCGTTCGCCCCGCGAGGCTTGGCCCCTCGTGAGGGTCTTGAGCTTGAGCTGATGAAGATGGGCCGTGTTGGGCCCCCACTTGAGCCACGCCGCAAGCCGCAGGCAGGCAGCTATGGGGACCCCCGTTCCCAGAACGCCGACAACATGACCGAGACTCATCTCCGGTAAATAACCAATAGCGGAACCTGGATTATCATATTGGTTCCTACATATTCTATGAAGATCTTTATCGGTCAAACCGCATAACAACATATGATGTTCCCTTTGTCGTTGGTATGTTACTTGCCCGAGATTCGATCGTCGGTATCTCAATACCTAGTTCAATCTCGTTACCGGCAAGTCTCTTTACTCGTTCCGTAATACATCATCCCAGAACTAACTCATTAGTTGCATTGCTTGCAAGGCTTATAGTGATGTGCATTACCGAGAGGGCCCAGAGATACCTCTCCGACAATCGGAGTGACAAATCCTAATCTCGATCTATGCCAACTCAACAAGTACCATCAGAGACACCTGTAGAGCACCTTTATAATCACCCGGTTACGTTGTGACGTTTGGTAGCACACAAAGTGTTCCTCCGGTATTCGGGAGTTGCATAATCTCATAGTCATAGGAACATGTATAAGTCATGAAGAAAGCAATAGCAATATACTGAACGATCAAATGCTAAGCTAACGGAATGGGTCAAGTCAATCACATCATTCTCTAATGATGTGATCCCGTTAATCAAATGACAACTCATGTCTATGGTTAGGAAACTTAACGATCTTTGATTCAACGAGCTAGTCAAGTAGAGGCATACTAGTGACACTCTGTTTGTCTATGTATTCACACATGTACTAAGTTTCCGGTTAATACAATTCTAGCATGAATAATAAACATTTATCATGATATAAGGAAATATAAATAACAACTTTATTATTGCCTCTAGGGCATATTTCCTTCAGTCTCCCACTTGCACTAGAGTAAATAATCTAGATTACACAGTAATGATTCTAACACCCATGGAGTCTTGGTGTTGATCATGTTTTGCTCGTGAGAGAGGCTTAGTCGACGGGTCTGCAACATTCAGATCCGTATGTATCTTGCAAATCTCTATGTCTCCCTCCTTGACTAGATCGCGGCTGGAATTGAAGCGTCTCTTGATGTTCTTGGTTCTCTTGTGAAATCTGGATTCTTTTGCCAAGGCAATTGCACCAGTATTGTCACAAAAGATTTTCATTGGACCCGATGCACAAGGTATGACACCTAGATCGGATATGAACTCCTTCATCCAGACTCCTTCATTTGCTGCTTCTGAAGCAGCTATGTACTCCGCTTCGCATGTAGATCCTGCCACGATGCTTTGCTTAGAACTGCACCAACTGGCAACTCCACTGTTCAATATAAACACGTATCCGGTTTGTGACTTAGAGTCATTCGGATCAGTGTCAAAGCTTGCATCAACCTAACCATTTATGACAAGCTCTTTGTCACCTCCATAAATGAGAAACATATCCTTAGTCCTTTTCAGGTATTTCAGGATGTTCTTGACCGCTGTCCAGTGATCCACTCCTGGATTACTTTGGTACCTCCCTGCTAAACTAATAGCAAGGCACACATCAGGTCTGGTACACAGCATTGCATACATGATAGAGCCTATGGCTGAAGCGTAGGGAACACCTTTCATTTTCTCTCTATCTTCTGCAGTGGTCGGGCATTGAGTCTGACTCAACTTCACACCTTATAACACAGGCAAGAACCCTTTCTTTGCTTGATCCATTTTGAACTTCTTCAAAACTTTATCAAGGTATGTGCTTTGTGAAAGTCCAATTAAGCGTCTTGATCTATCTCTATAGATCTTGATGCCCAATATATAAGCAGCTTCACCGAGGTCTTTCATTGAAAAACTCTTATTCAAATATCCTTTTATGCTATCCAGAAATTCTATATCATTTCCAATCAATAATATGTCATCCACATATAATATTAGAAATGCTACAGAGCTCCCACTCACTTTCTTGTAAATACAGGCTTCTCCAAAAGTCTGTATAAAAACATATGCTTTGATCACACTATCAAAGCATATATTCCAACTCCGAGAGGCTTGCACCAGTCCATAAATGGATTGCTGGAGCTTGCACACTTTGTTAGCACCTTTTGGATTGACAAAACCTTCTGGTTGCATCATATACAACTCTTCTTTAAGATATCCATTAAGGAATGCAGTTTTGACATCCATTTGCCAAATTTGGTAATCATAAAATGCGGCAATTGCTAACATGATTCGGACGGACTTAAGCATCGCTACAGGTGAGAAATTCTCATCGTAGTCAACTCCTTGAACTTGTCGAAAACCTTTTGCAACAAGTCGAGCTTTGTAGACAGTAACATTACCGTCAGCGTCAGTCTTCTTCTTGAAAATCTATTTATTCTCGATGGCTTGCTGATCATCGGGCAAGTCAACCAAAGTACACACTTTGTTCTCATACATGGATCCCATCTCAGATTTCATGGCCTCAAGCCATTTTGCAGAATCTGGGCTCATCATCGCTTCCTCATAGTTCGTAGGTTCGTCATGGTCAAGTAACATGACCTCCAGAACAGGATTACCGTACCACTTTGGTGCGGATCTTACTCTGGTTGACCTACGAGGTTTGGTAGTAACTTGATCTGAAGTTACATGATCATCATCATTAGCTTCCTCACTAAGTGGTGTATGAGTCACAGGAACAGATTTCTGTGATGAACTACTTTCCAATAAGGGAGCAGGTACAGTTACCTCATCAAGTTCTACTTTCCTCCCACTCACTTCTTTCGAGAGAAACTCCTTCTCTAGAAAGGATCCATTCTTAGCATCGAATGTCTTACCTTCGGATCTGTGATAGAAGGTGTACCCAACAGTCTCCTTTGGGTATCCTATGAAGACACATTTCTCCGATTTGGGTTCGAGCTTATCAGGTTGAAGCTTTTTCACATAAGCATCGCAGCCCCAAACTTTAAGAAATGACAACTTTGGTTTCTTGCCAAACCATAGTTCATAAGGCGTCGTTTCAGCGGATTTAGATGGTGCCCTATTTAACGTGAATGCAGTCGTCTCTAAAGTATAACCCCAAAACGATAGCGGTAAATCAGTAAGAGACATCATAGATCGCACCATATCTAGTAAAGTACGATTACGACATTCGGACACACCATTACGCTGTGGTGTTCCGAGTGGAGTGAGTTGCGAAACTATTCCGCATTGTTTCAAATGAAGTCCAAACTCATAACTCCAATATTCTCCTCCACGATTAGATCGTAGAAACTTTATTTTCTTGTTACGATGATTTTCCACTTCACTCTGAAATTCTTTGAACTTTTCAAATGTTTCAGACTTGTGTTTCATCAAGTAGATATACTCATACCTGCTTAAATCATCTGTGAAGGTGAGAAAATAACGATACCCGCCGCGGGCCTCTATATTCATTGGACCACATACATCAGTATGTATGATTTCCAACAAATCTGTTGCTCGCTCCATTGTTCCGGAGAACGGCGTTTTAGTCATCTTGCCCATGAGGCATGGTTCGCAAGTACCAAGTGATTCCAAAAGTCCATCAGAATGGAGTTTCTTCATGCGCTTTACACCAATATGACCTAAACGGCAGTGCCACAAATAATATGCACTATCATTATCAACTCTGCATCTTTTGGCTTCAATATTATGAATATGTGTATCACTACTATCGAGATTCATCAAAAATAGACCACTCTTCAAGGGTGCATGACCATAAAAGATATTACTCATATAAATAGAACAACCATTATTCTCAGATTTAAATGAATAACCGTCTCGCATCAAACAAGATCCAGATATGATATCCATGCTCAACGCTGGCACCAAATAACAATTATTCAGGTCTAAAACTAATCCCTAAGGTAGATGTAGAGGTAGCGTGCCGACCATGATCACATCGACTTTGGAACCATTTCCCACGCGCATCATCACCTCGTCCTTAGCCAATCTTTGCTTAATCTGTAGTCCCTATTTCGAGTTGCAGATATTAGCAACAGAACCAGTATCAAATACCCAGGTGCTACTGTGAGCATTAGTAAGGTATACATCAATAACATGTATATCACATATACCTTTGTTCACCTTGCCATCCTTCTTATCCGCCAAATACTTGGGGCGGTTCCGCTTCCAGTGACCAGTCCCTTTGTGGTAGAAGCACTCAGTCTCAGGCTTAGTTCCAGACTTGGGCTTCTTCGCTTGAGCAGCAACTTGCTTGTCGTTCTTCTTGAAGTTCCCCTTCTTCCCTTTACCCTTTTTCCTGAAACTGGTGGTCTTGTTGACCATCAACACTTGATGCTCCTTCTTGATTTCTACCTCCACAGCCTTTAGCATTGCGAAGAGCTTGGGAATAATCTTATCCATCCCTTGCATATTATAGTTCATCACGAAGCTCTTGTAGCTTGGTGGCAGTGATTGAAGAATTCTGTCAATGACACTATCATCAGGAAGATTAACTCCCAGTTGAATCAAGTGATTATAGTACCCAGACATTCTGAGTATATGTTCACTGATAAAACTATTCTCCTTCATTTTGCAGTTGTAGAACTTATTGGAGACCTCATATCTCTCAATCTGGGCATTTGCTTGAAATATTAACTTCAACTCCTGGAACATCTCATATGCCCCATGACGTTCAAAACATCGTTGAAGTCCCGGTTCTAAGCCGTAAAGCATGGCACACTGAACTATCGAGTAGTCACCAACACGCGACTGCCAGACATTCACAATGTCTGCAGTTGCCGGCGCGGGTGGTACACCTAGCGGTGCTTTCAGGACGTAATTCTTCTGTGCAGCAATAAGGATAATCCTCAAGTTACGGACCCAGTCCGTGTAATTGCTACCATCATCTTTCAACTTTGCTTTCTCAAGGAACGCATTAAAATTCAACGGAACAACATCGCGGGCCATCTATCTACAACAACATAGACATGCAAAATACTATCAGGTACTAAGTTCATGATAAATTAAAGTTCAATTAATCAAATTACTTAAGAACTCCCACTTAGACAGACATCCCTCTAATTATCTAGGTGATCATGTGATCCATATCAACTAAACCAAGTCCGATCATCACGTGAGATGGAGTAGTTTTCAATGGTGAACATCACTATGTTGATCATATCTACTATATGACTCACGCTCGACCTTTCGGTCTCAGTGTCCCGAGGCCATATCTGCATATGCTACGCTCGTCAAGTTTAACCCGAATATTCTGCGTGTGCAAAACTGGCTTTCACCCGTTGTATGTGAACGTAGAGCTTATCACACCCGATCATCACGTGGTGTCTCGGCACGACAAACTTTCGCAACAGTGCATACTCAGGGAGAACACTTATACCTTTAAATTTAGTGAGAGATCATCTTATAATGCTATCGTCAATCTAAGCAAAATAAGATGCATAAAAGATAAACATCACATACAATCAATATAAGTGATATGATATGGCCATCATCATCTTGTGTCTTTGATCTCCATCTCCAAAGCACCGTCATGATCACCATCGTCACCGGCGTGACACCTTGATCTCCATCGTAGCATCGTTGTCGTCTCACCAACTATTGCTTCTACGACTATCTCTATCGTTTAGTGATAAAGTAAAGCAATTACATGACGATTGCATTTCATACAATAAAGCGACAACCATATGGCTCCTGCCAGTTGCCGATAACTGTGTACAAAACATGATCATCTCATACAATAAAATTTAGCATCATGTCTTGACCATATCACATCACAACATGCCCTGCAAAAACAAGTTAGACGTCCTCTACTTTGTTGTTGCAAGTTTTACGTGGCTGCTACGGGCTGAGCAAGAACTGTTCTTACCTACGCATCAAAAACCACAATGCGGTATAGTGATTGCTTTTTGATCTTCAGAAAGAACCCTGTTCATTGAATCCGATTCAACTAAAGCTGGAGAAATAGACACCCACTAGCCACCTGTGTGTGAAGCATGTCGGTAGAACCAGTCTCGCGTAAGCGTACGCGTAATGTCGGTATGGGCCGCTTCATCCAACAATGCCGCTGAATCAAGAATCAACTAGTGACGGCAAGCAATATGTATATATCCACACCCACAACTCCTTTGTGTTCTACTCGTGCATATAACATCTACGCATAAACCTGGCTTGGATGCCACTGTTGGGGAACATAGTAATTTCAAACAAAATCCTACGCACACGCAAGATCATGGTAATGCATAGCAACGAGAGGGGAGAGTGTCGTCCACGTACCCTCGTAGACCGTAAGAGGAAGCATTATGACAACGCGGTTGATGTAGTCGTACGTCTTCATGGTCAACCGATCATAGTTCCGAACGTACGGTACCTCCGCGATCTGCACACGTTCAGCTCGGTGATGTCCCACGAACTCACAATCTAGTAGAGCTTCGAGGGAGAGTTCCGTCAGCATGACAACGTGATGACGGTGTTGATGAAGCTACCGACATAGGGCTTCGCCTAAGCACCGCTACGATATGACCGAGGTGGATTATGGTGGAGGGGGGCACCACACACGGCTAAAAGATCAAAGATCAACTTGTGTGTCCAGGGGGTGCCCCCTGCCCCCGTATATAAAGGAGCAAGGGGGAGGCTGGACGGCCCTAGGAGGGTGTGCCAAGAGGAGGAGTCATCCTCCTAGTGGGAGTAGGACTCCCCTTTCCTAGTCCCACTAGGAGGGGGAAGGAAGGAGTGGGAGAGGGGAAAGGCAAGGGGGGTGCCCCCCTTCCTTGTCCTATTCGGACTCAAGGGGAGGGGGCGCGGCCTGCCCTGGCCGGCCCCTCTCTCTCCACGAGGGCCCACCAAGGCCAATTAGCCCCTGGGGGTTCCGGTAACCCCTCCGGCACTCCGGTTTTCTCCGAGATCACCCGAAACCCTTCCGGTATCTGAATATAGCCGTCCCATATATCAATCTTTATGTCTCAACCATTTTGAGACTCCTCGTCATGTCTGTGATCACATTTGGGACTCCGAACTACCTTCGGTACATCAAAACACATAAACTCATAATATCGATCATCACCGAACATTAAGCGTGCGGACCCTACGGGTTCGAGAACTATGTAGACATGACCGAGACTCATCTCCGGTCAATAACCAATAGCGGAACCTGGATGCTCATATTGGTTCCTACATATTCTACGAAGATCTTTATTGGTCAAACCACATAACAACATACGTTGTTCCCTTTGTCATCGGTATGTTACTTGCCCGAGATTCGATCGTCGGTATCTCAATACCTAGTTAAATCTCGTTACCGGCAAGTATCTTTACTCGTTCCGTAATACATCATCCCGCAACTAACTCATTAGTTGCATTTCTTGCAAGGCTTATAGTGATGTGCATTACCGAGAGGGCCCAGAGATACCTCTCCGACAATCGGAGTGACAAATCCTAATCTCGATCTATGCCAACTCAACAAGTACCATCGGAGACACCTGAGAGCACCTTTATAATCACCCAGTTATGTTGTGACGTTTGGTAGCACACAAAGTGTTCCTCCGGTATTCGGGAGTTGCATAATCTCATAGTCATAGGAACATGTATAAGTCATGAAGAAAGCAATAGCAATATACTAAACGATCAAATGCTAAGCTAACGGAATGGGTCAAGTCAATCACATCATTCTCTAATGATGTGATCCTGTTAATCAAATGACAACTCATGTCTATGGTTAGGAAACTTAACCATCTTTGATTCAACGAGCTAGTCAAGTAGAGGCATACTAGTGACACTATGTTTGTCTATGTATTCACACATGTACTGAGTTTCTGGTTAATACAATTCTAGCATGAATAATAAACATTTATCATGATATAAGGAAATATAAATAACAACTTTATTATTGCCTCTAGGGCATATTTCCTTCAATGTTCCCCGGGGGGGTTCCAGTAACCCCTCCGGTACTCCGATAAATACCCGATACACTCCGGAACACTTTTGGTGTCCGAATACTATCGTCCTATATATCAATCTCTACCTATCGACCATTTCGAGACTCCTCGTCATGTCCGTGATCTCATCCGAGACTCCAAACAACATTCGGTCACCAAATCACATAACTCATATAATACAATATCGTGATCGAATGTTAAGCATGCGGACCCTACGGGTTCGAGAATTATGTAGACATGACCAAGACACCTCTCCGATCAATAACCAATAGCGGAACCTGGATGCTCATATTGGATCCTACATATTCTACGAAGATCTTTATCGGTCGAACCGTTATGGCAACATACGTTATTCCCTTTGCCTATCAGTATGTTACTTGCCCGAGATTCGATCGTCAGTATCTTCATACCTAGTTCAATCTCGTTACCGGCAAGTCTCTTTACTCATTCCGTAATACATCACCTCGTGACCAACTCCTTAGTCGTTTGCTTGCAAGCTTATGATGTGTATTACCGAGAGGGCCCAGAGATACCTCTTCGATACTCGGAGTGACAAATCCTAATCTTGATCTATGCCAACTCAACAAACACCTTCGGAGATACCTGTAGAGCATATTTATAATCACCCAGTTACGTTGTGATGTTTGATAGCACACAAGGCATTCCTCCGGTATCCAGGAGTTGCATAATCTCATAGTCGAAGGAATATGTATTTGACATGAAGAAAGCAATATCAATAAAACAGAATGATCATTATGCTAAGCTAATGGATGGGTCTTGTCCATCACATGATTCTCCTAATGATGTGATCCCGTTATCAAATGACAACTCATGTCCATGGTTAGGAAACCTTAACCATCTTTGATCAACGAGCTAGTCAAGTAGAGGCTCACTAGGGATATAGTGTTTGTCTATGTATTCACACATGTATTAAGGTTTCCGATCAATACAATTCTAGCATGAATAATAAACATTTATCATGAATATAAGGAAATATAAAATAACAACTTTATTATTGCCTCAAGGGCATAGTTCCTTCACTAGCATGTCCCTCTAACCAAACACATCCTAGAATAAGCTAGGGGACATGCTTGATGTTATTCTCAGGCCAACTACATTTTTTATCCATGGGCCAAAATCTGGCAATAGGAAAATAATCAACACCCATATTAATTTTGAGAACACTAGAGAGACGCTTTCAAATTTCTTTACCAACCACACAATCAAAGAAAAGATATGAGATGTCGTCATGCTATGAATAGAAAAAACACAGTCTAGTGGTTCGATGATACTCCTTTTCTATAGTTTTTGAAACGCGGTCCCTTAGGGCCCAATTCATCAAAAAAGATCAAAGGGAGTTGCCTAATTAATTAATGGAAAACCGGGCAAAAACCATCACATCACGCCTGAAAAATAAGGCAAACAGGACGATCTGACAACCCACACAAGAATGCACACACGCCACCGAGGAGAAAAGCGTCATCAAGGTTGCAGTCTGATGTCATCGTCCTCACTCCTCCGCAAGGGTGACTCCGACTCCAACATCGACAAGCATTGATGTAGCCCTCATCGCAAAAAAGCATAGAGGTGTGCGCCTATAAATGCCAAATGGTCAACCACACGCGTCAGTGACCAGGCAGCTCTGACTCTATCGATGAGCATTGCGGGAGAAAAGCGTTGGGCTTGCGCTGAGCTAGCGCAGGAACCGACCACCCGTCTCGTGTCATTGATGAGTGATATTTTTGCACTCATCTACCTTAGCTTTAATCGAGACATTTCATTTAAAAAGAGATATTCGCTCTGATATTACCACTAATGGCTAATTAATGCAAAGGATTCCATAAATCCTCTCTTTGATGTGTTTCCATAGAAAATGGGCTAGAAGGGAAGAAATCACGTGTGGAAATGGAAAGGAAGGGAAATGAAGAAAGAAGGAATCAATAGGAGGCGTGTCTGCGAAGATAGCACAAAAAGACTGTGTGGAAACTGAGGCAGATCGTCCACTTGAACAACTTTTATAAAGGGAACCCCATCGAAATGTCAACATGTGAGCATTGACAGAAGCCAGAACATCATCATCATCTTCTTCTTCTTCATCCACAAACCCTAGCCGCCGCCATTTCCATCTCCATAGCCACCATCACCACCATAGTGCTTCCTTATCTAGTTCATACATGTAAATCATGCATCGCGTAAGCCATCCATTGTAAGACATATTTACAATCAATCAATCTTCAGGATGTGCTCTTAAATGGTTTCTTCTCGCGATCTGATGTCCATATGTGAGTAGTTCTGTAAGGTATGGGTTGAGGCATAGGCCTTGCAACCCTTTGTATTTTTTTGTGGGGGTCAATGGAAGGGCTTTGAATTAACATCTCGTATGTGTGAAATAAAATTGTTACATAGATGTCTCTTGTCTTGTCCGCGATCTTCATCCCTGCAGGTACCCGGGATTATGGGATCGAGCCATGGTGAGGCTAGGAGGAAGGAGACGTGAAGTGTTATACAAAACACCGGTGACAGTAGGGTTTAGTAGGGTAACACGGGTCCTATCCTTGGGAATACATGAGTGTAGTCATTAAACATCCAAAGCTCTTGTCTGATTTCATTATCTTAATTATCGAGGCAACCCCGGGCGATGAATAGGGCCTGTGGTATGACAACTGATTCTTGATGTTGGACTCGTGCCGATCAAGATGTTATTTGGACACATCCCCCACTTCGGTTCGTAACAAGCACATCTCGGTGGGTGACTTCCAGCGCACAAATTAAGATAATATCTGGTCCCAACACAAATACATGGTTGTAAGCATTAAGACCTCATACACGTACCTATTTTTATTATAGGTGTTCAAATCACTGTTTTCTTAATTGATCCGGTCAAAAGCTGGAATTGATCCTTTGACAAAAGCTTGCTAGAGACCATCGCTTCAAGGGAATCTTCCTTTCATGGTTCGATAACCGAGGATCACCTCTGGGGAAAAAGGTGTGGATACACTTTTCTATTCCATTATCGAATCACTAAAAGGAGGTATTAGTCATCGTCACCGCAAGGGCCGCTCCTCAGCAACTCTGACTTTAGAAAGACAAAGTGAGGCACGACGACCCCTTGAACACGCCAGAAGAGATCGACTACCCAGACCCATCTGCTAGTCATAAGCTTGTCTGATATAATAGCCAGATGGAAACTTGAACTTTAGGGGGGAACCAAAATATACCAGACAGATGGTATGTATATGGGTTGAACACCCCTAAAGTTGATAATGCTATACAAAGAACTGTCGAATGTTCACCTTTAGATTCATGTTGCCAAATGAGAGTCACAATTTTTCCAAGGATATACAAGGATTCCATCACAGCACAAGAAAAGTTCCTTATAAAGGTGAGTTTAATTGAATGGCCCTCCCAAATGCCAGAGCATTGCTCATGACAAATGCAATACAAGGGAATTGGATAGAGGGAGGAGAAGTACTAAACGAAATGTTCCCCAAGAACCTAATTTTGGTATCATCTCCCACAACCCATCTATATCCAAACTTTTTGAACCTAAGCCATCTTGATTTTTTACCTTCAAAACATGGTCAAAGGCCGGGGGGTAGAGTACACATAGTTCCGCCTCTGAGCTTATCCATGTAGAGAGTCCCTGAGCTAGAGCATCCACATGTGGAAGGTTCACATCCTTGTGTAGGATCCTCCATTTTTCCGAGTCACTACAATAAGCCACTAGACCTGCTTGATGTCATAACATAGTTATTTGTTAAAGATATGTGTATTCCTAGTTTTTTCAAATACACCACAGAACACATGCACAAATGGAACTGAGCACTATATTATTATTATTTTTCGCAGGCCCAAATGTGGTAATAAAAAAGTAATTAGCATTTAATTTTTAGAACACCTGAGGGATGCTTCCAAATTTCTTTACAAACCACACAATCAAAGAAAATATGTGGGATAGCTTCATGCTCTAAATTGAAAACATAGTCTAGTCGTTTGATGATATTCCTTTTCTGTAGGTTGTCTCTAGTCATAAGCTTGTTTCGTGATAACAGCTAGAGAGAAACCTGAACTTTTGGGGGAACAAAAATAAACCAGACGGACAGTATGTATATGGGTTGAACACCCCTAAAGTTGATAATGCTATACAAAGAATGGTTGAATATTCACCTTTAGATTCATGTTGTCAAATGAGAGTCACAATTATTAGAGAGGCAAATGCTTTCATCGGTTTGTTCAATGATGTATCAAGATTCCATCATAGCATGTGAAAAGGTCCTTCTAAAGGTAAGTTTAATCGAATGGCCCTCCCAAATGCTAGAGCATTGCTGATGGCAAATGGAATACAAGGTCCAGAATTGGACAAAGAGAGGAGATGTACCAAACCAAATGTCCTCCCAGGACCTAGTTTTGGTACCATCTCCCACAACCCATCTATATCCAAACTTAAGAGTTTTGATGGCCCACATAACACATTAATTCCAAACCCAAAATAAATCCTAACATGTATATTGTGTAAAACTTCACAAGTCACTATATGACTTGAAATAGTAAAAAAACATGGTACTACCACTAAGTGAGTTCCTTCTTCAAAAGGATTACTTGAATAATGATGATCGTTTATGTGTACTCATTAAGAGATCCTCAACTGGATTTTCTTACATCACCTTAGTTTATATCGATGATCTCATCACAATGTCTATAGAAGACCTAAACATAAACAAAATCATCTTAAGACGGAAATTTGAGTTCAACCAAAATTTTCTTAAGTGTAAAACTTGAGCATTCCCTGAAGGATATATACATATCAGACTATATATATATATATATATATATATATATATATATATATATATATATATATATCCAAAAATTACAAGAGAAGTTCAATATAAATTTATCATTTCAGTTCAAGACATTTATGGTCTCCCTATCTTTACTTAATACGGAACCGAGACCTTGATTTCTTCTTATCAGACTAAAGAGTAGAACCTCATGACTCATGATACTGGCACTATAATATTCTTTTAAGGGGAGTGGGGTTGTTGTAAGCAGAAGGATATAGTCCCTGATATGGTTATAAATCCAAACCTAGGGATGATAACAAAGTGATATAGGGACCTGAAGCTCTGCGTATCAATAACATCAAAGTACTCATATGATTGCAAACTACGTCAGGTGTGATACTACATTTGATATCAATTTATTCAGAGCGAAACCCCAAACAACAAAGGTATAGGGTTGATATAAGGAATATCCGCCGAATCACAAATATGTCCATTAGGAAAAATCAAGATATGATTAATACTGACACTGACTAGTTATATGATCCCAATAGTGCTAGGGGACAAACCGAGTCCACCGAAATAGTCTTCTTTTCATGGAATTCATCTAAATAGACTACAATGGCTACTTTCACTGATCATTATGATATACTAATTACTTTATCTAAACATTGCAAAATGTGCATGAATTAGCGGAATGATTGACCACAATAAAATCGCGTGGTTGAGATTCATTAGAACTACATAACTTCAAATATCAAGATACTGCCGCTTGTGTTGCTTAATACTTACAGCTTATATGAAGAGCAATATCATGCAGCGCATTGCTCCAAATTTACTTATCCTCACAAATTATTGAAAGCTGAAGAGATAATTTGCAAATGAAGTCTTGTGAAAATCTAACCGTTTATTCATAGTGTTATTACCAACTTCTACATTCCATAAACATATCCATGGAATCGGTATGCGACAATCTTAAATTTTGCAAAGTTTAGGGGGGTAAACTCCTAAATTCATCCAATTATATATATTATACTCATTTTTCCTGGATGGTTTCTCCTAAGGGTTTTTAACGAGACAATATAAATACAAGTGTTCATATATGTCATATCGATTTCTCCTTGTATATAGATTATCCCATTGGGTTTAAAAAGAGTTTTTAATGACACACCATATTTCATTCTTTTCCATTCACAAATCTTCTCTCAAAGTTTCTCATAAATGAATCTTACAGCACCACACCCTTGAAATCAAGTTGTTCAAAGTTCAACATATTGATTGACACACCTGTTACCTCACCCATCAGTTCATCAACACGGATAACATTAGTAACCACCCTCGAAACTTCAGAAGAATACACACACTGAAACGCGTTAGCACTCAGGTCTGCACCTGAAATTCATGGAGCCGGATCCTCTGACGTACGGCCCCCTGCCGTTGGGCCGCTGACGGGTGGGTCCGGGCCCACACGTCAGTGTGTGGGCCATACATCAGACGAGCCGCGTCCGAAATTCATACAGATGGGACACCATTCAAACACATACTTAAATACTCCTCTGTAAACTAATATAAGACATTTTAGACACTTTCAAGTGTCTAAAATGTCTTATATTAGTTTACAGACGAGGTAGTTCTACAAATAGATACGCTATGCTACTGCATATGCAAAACATTACCAGTCAAACGCATACTTAAAGTACTACAAATGCATACGCAAAATACGAGTTACGAGTTTACTGTCCCTTCTGCATATGCTACTAGTGATTAACCAACCGCATTAGTAACCTTACAGTCAGGCACCACAAGTTTAAGTTTAGCAGGGTATCCGGCGCCGTACATTCAATCCTAAACCATAAACTGACAGCCACGTTTAAGCCAATTATTATGCAGAAGTAGATCGCTAGCCTCAGTGCTTACTTTTTACATAATGAGACTCTCATATGCTTCTTACGATCATTTCTTGGTGCGTACTCCAGGGCAATCCTTCACAAAGTGCCTACCACAGTGGTAACAAGTGCCGTTCTTAGGGCAGTTGATGGTCCAATGTCCTTCATGGCACCGGTAGCAACTGCCTGACCGAGGAGTATTGGGGCTGATGGTACATTTAGGTGGCATGGGTGATTTAGTTGGTGTTCCCACTTGGACCATAGCAAATTGTTGGCGCAGCATAACTGGCGATCCCTGAGCGACTGCAGCAATGGGTGTAGGGTGAGCAGGCCACAAGTGGGCTGTGGGTACAACATCACCCTCAACAATTTCAAACGGCCATTCATCATATTCAGGGGGTTGATCAGGATCGAATTGTCTAGTTTCATTGTGGCCTCCCATCATGGCATGCACATTAGCTTCCTTTGCAACTGGATTGTACCCCAAATGTTCACTCTCCCTTGGATTGGTGTATCCAGTTAGTGGTGGTTCTTCAGCAGCAGCTTCGACTGGCTCGCGGTGAGAGCATGCACCTTGGCCCTGCAGAATGAACAAGTTCTGATTACTGACCTAAACCATCTGGATTGCATACAAACGTAAGTGTAAATTTGCACTGTGGATTCTAAATTATGAGTAGTAATTGATATGTTAGCGCTAGGAAGAGTAGTAATTCGTATCACACATATTAAAAGCCATAATCTATTCACACAAACTCCCAACCAAACAAATATACTAAATAGTAAAGGCATTTGGAGGTATAACTTATTCAACTGCTCGTCGTGTCTTACCTAAATGTTGTTAAACAAGAGATAGTAGGACAGCTTAATCAGATAAACTTACACTTAAGTTGATGAAAGTGGAGAAATGAACACATACAAAAGGGCCTGAAAAACAAATGGGTTTGATTCTAGTTCAGGCACTGCTGACTGCACTTCCACTCTTCCTCCTCATGTCTCCCTAGATCCGACTCCATGGGTTTTCAAGGCAATTGACAAAATTCAGAGAGCCTTCCTGTGGAAGGGAAGCGATTCGGTGGCTTGGCAGGCAATCTGCAGGCCCCAGCGTGTGGTGTGTGTGTGTGGGGGGGGGGGGGGGGGGGGGGTTCTCGGGATTCTGGACCTGAACATCATGCACGCGGCCTTCAGGTTGCGGTTGGCTTGGCGATTGCACATGGCTGCGGATAAACCATGGAGTTGCCTTGGGAGGAGAGAGCCTTATTCCATGCAGCTGCCAGAGTGCAAGTTGGGAATGGCAAGAACACCTACTTTTGGACGGACAGATGGATGTTTCGACTATTGCTGGACATGATCGCTCCCATTGTTGTGGAAGCTATCCCGCCGAGAATCAGAGCTAAAAGGATGGTTACCGAAGCATTAAACAACTAAGCTAAACACCTACTTTTGGACGGCCAGATGGATGTTTCGACATAGAGTTTTGCTTCAGTACACCCACCCCACCCCACCCCGCACCCCCCCTAGAACAGTTTACATATTTTGATGCAGATTAGAAGTTACCCCTTCAATCAAAAAGATTAGATTGTTCTGATCTCTTGTTTGATCCCTTGGGAGAATAGGGATTAGAATTAGTTGATCGTGGATGTACGAGTATACTTAGTCTCTTGATTTCTGAAGGCACAATTCTTGGAAGAAGTCATACTTAATCTTTTGATTTCTGAAGCCCCATATATCAATGCATGTTCTGGTGCAGATGCCAGGCACACACAACACTAGCACAGCTCACATACAGGAGCGAGAGATGTTAAACAGTAGAAGAGTTGGTCTAATCGAGAATTGGGGTTTTGTTAGGAGTCATAGTCGTTACATACCAATGTTCCATCTGTTAAAAGATTAGAGCTGTATGTGTAACATACTAGGTTTGGTATTGTTGATTATAACAAACTACTCCCTCCGTCCCAAAATAAGTGTCGCAACTTTAGTACAACTTTGTACTAAAGTTAGTACAAAGTTAAGACACTTATTTTGGGACAGAGGGAGTACAATATAAACAAGAAAAAAGAATCTATTTACCTCATCTCTAATTCTCTACTCCTCTTCTTCATCCTTATATACCTGCGCACCCTTCTGCATTTACTTGCTGGTGAACTCTTTCTTCTATCTTCAAAATATACATATCTCCTATCCCCTTGTTTCCCGTTCAGAGCTTTTAACCACATATCATCATTAAGACACACCAAAGTGGGGGGCTAGATGTTTTTTCTTCTGTCGGAATTTCTACCGTAATTCTATGTTCCCTCAAAGCTTTGGGTCATTAACTGCACATTTTCATTAGGACCTACCGAACTGAGGTCCCAAATGCTCTTCCTTTGATGATAATTTCTAGCATACTTGATTTATCAACCACAATAATCGTTAAAACACGCCAAAGCGACAGCTAATCTCTTGTCGTTGCCATGAGAAGTTCTAGCATATCTTTTTTCATAACACTTATTCATGCATAGATCCTCATTCTCAAAAAGAAAAGAAGTATGTGTATCTTCTGTCATGACTTATTTGACTGCTTTTCGCAGGACTAGTACAATCAATAAAACAAACAGCAGCTATCAAGAGCTAAACCATCTTATACAAAACAGACCAAGACAGTATAAACTGACCATAGTCATATCAAGTATTACTAAAACATATTAAGAGGAATGAAGACAAGAGAACTATCAAACAGAAATATTACCTTTGGTATATGACACACATAGTAGACCACCCCGTTTTTTTTCTCAGTTTTGCACTTCCCAGCAGTACACTTGCAGGTTGGTACTTCACCACTGGATCTAGCTCCTTGGGGACTAAAAGTAACTGGAGTCCTAGCACCATCACGTTGGGGAGTAACATTTACAGGAGTTGTAGCACCAGCACCTTGGGGACTAACATTAACTTGAGTTGTACCATTAGTCATATGATTGTCGGGTTCATGATGACTCAAAAAGGCAGGCTGTGAACTTGGATTGACATCAGATTCCATGCAATAAGAAGAATGTCTGCACTTCTGAAAATTTTAGGTTCAACAAATAAATATTGTGTCAAGTTTACATTCAGGAGTTGGAGAAATTAGTGAAAGAATAAAAAAATGCAAATAAGAAATCTAAGTAAGTTAGCTGAAAGAGAATGTAACTAAATGGCACAAAAATGGAAAAAGGGCATCTCTAACCAACTAAATGATCTTGGGCTAAATGAATTAGCCTGCAACTTCAAGAGAGGCTAATAGACAAAGGGACAGATCAATCCATACAGGATCATTAACATAGCACATCCTCTCTTGCAACAAGTTTCTAATTGTGTTTCTGTTTTCTACAAACAAGCAAGGATCAATTATGGAGACTGTGAAGGCTGGGCATAAAGGCAAACCAAATTATGGAATTACACACCATGCTGTAAATAACAGTAAGGTTTACAGATATCATGCTATAATTGATGGCAGCAAACTTACATACTGGACTTCATAAAACAACAGAGATCCCACGGAAGTCCTATAGTAAATGTATATCATTATTAACTGGAGTCAAAGTCATGTACACTGTATTAATCACATGCTGAAATAACTACACATTATTGTTGTTGCTAAATCAATAGCTATTTATTCCTTAGGGCATCTCCAACAGTCTGTATGTTAGCTTGTTGGTAAAATATGCCATGTCATCAACCAACACCTTAACATACAACAACTCCAATGGGTTGTATCTAGTTTGCTCAATAGCATGTGAGATAATAAATAAGGTGCTCTCTCATTCTACATTGGAGCTTGTATAAGGGGTGTTGGTTCATATACATACAACCTTCCTCTCTTTCCTCATTTATTGTATAACACATCATCAAAAATCCTATGTGGCAAAGTCTACCAACAACTATCTTACAACCATTGGAGATGCTCTTACACCACAGATATCTGAAGTATCCCAAGAAATAGCTATAAAGAAGTATAGACTACAGATTCTCAACCTTACAGACTGAACACTAATCATAAGCAGGCACTGTCAGTGTCATGCACAATGAATTAGCCAAGTGACTTTAAATCTGAGAGCTTGAGTAGAAAAGCCTTGGTAAAGTAGTTACAAACTCGGATCCAAATTTTGAGCTTAATCCATGAGAACATTTTGTTATGATGCCCCAAAGAGCAATGGCTTTACACACATTAACCTTTAGGTCACAGCGGGATGCATGGACGTCCAATGAGATACAAAAGATTGTGATTATGTCCTCAGCGTTAACACAAAATGCATCTACCATTTCACAAAGTTCCAATCCACATTTGATACACACGGCGAGAAATAAAAAAGAAAAATTATGTTGTGATTTCAGCAACTATTCACAATTTATCTTATTTCTCATGCCTACAACTAATCTACATAAAAAAAGACCCATGTGTCCAGTGTGTATGTATCTCTTGTAAATTATGCATTGTAATCTCGTATTTCCAAAATAGTTAGCACATGAATGGTTATTTTTTTCCAGGAAATTATCAAAATCAAATATGAAGCTTTTGCTTGCTGGATCTGAGCAGTTATTCCAAATTACTGCGTCAGTAGGTGAGCAGTTATCAAAAATCGCACCCAGTTTCCCCAGAAAGCGATGGCTTGTTGCCAAATCGAAGAAAAACACTTCAGGAGCTCAGATAAAAACAACCCTTTTTTAGAAATTATGATAGCCATAAAGAACACTGCAAAGACTCTAGAAGCAAAAAAAAACAAAAAAAAAAACCTCCATGTCATCCTGCATCTTGCCACCCCTAATCCCAACATCGTCAATCCATCGTCTTCGCACTCCAAAACAGAGAACTCCAAGAAATTAACCCCCCCCCCCCCCCCCGCGCGCCTTCCGGGAGTACATCAGGATTTTCCCTTGTACAGAAACTGGTCAAAGACGTCCAATAAACCATTCTTATACCACAAAAAAGAAGCAAAAATCATAACCAAGAGATGATCTTTGGTTGGGCAGAGGGGGGGAGGGGGGGGGGGGGGGGGGGGGGGGTTCAAAAAAAACATGGGAGGGGGAGGCTCACCGGCGGCGCCGAGCAGACGTATGCCCATCCTCCCTCCTTCCACTCAACGGCACACGGCCCGCGCCGGCAAATGCACAGCCTCTCACGGAAATTCGGGCGTGCCCGCGCTACCGTCGGCGGCGTCAAGCTCTGCGCGGCGCGGCGCGTGACCTGGTCTAGGTTTCGCTCCATCTTCTCTATCTCCTCTGCGACGAGATAGAAGAAGTCATCATCGTCATCCGTGTTGCCGTCGCCGCTGGGGAAATCGAGCTGCCGCCTCACGGGGAGGGGGGCTGCGTCGGGTACCGCCGCCGCCGTGGCTGCGAGGGATGGGGAGCGGATGGGAACTGGAGTGCGGCAGGAAGCGATGCTCTCCGCGTAGGTGGCGGCACTGCTCATTGTTGCGTCGTCTCGTCCCCCTTGCTCTCTCTCTCTCTCTCTCTCTCTCTCTCTCTCTCTCCGTCCTCCGCGATCACATCACATTCTCTCTCTCCCTCTCTCTGGCCTCTAGGATTCTCTTCTCTCTCTAGCCTCTGGCGTGTTGCCGTTGGAAAGAGCGAATCGTAGTTTTCCGTGCATGAACTTGCGAGAGGAGTGCATTATTGGGCATGCTTGGTTGAGAACCAAAATTTCGCTAGCAAACATTTGGTAACTTTAAGATTTTTCAAAATTGACGAGTTTTTAATTGTTTGGATTGCTTAGAGCAATTTCAATGAGGCGACCCAAACAGACGGCGATTTTGTCCGTTTTTTGTCCATTTGGATCCGCCGTCCCGTCCGGCGTCTGCACTGTTTTAGATATGGGTTGGCAGTGCGCCCGGCCGGCCGCTATATTTTGCATTGATGGATTTGCATTTTAAACATATAGTCAAATAACATAGTATGAACCAAATAAAATAGCATGGTTTTACAAGTCAAATAAAAATAAAAATGTCTCGCATAGTTTTGTAAACGAATAAAAGAAGATACATCTATTGGTTGCCAATATGAGCCCACATATGCTCAACCAAATCATTTTGCAGCTGCACGTGAGTTTTCCAATCACACATGTCATGATGAGATTGGGTGAATTGTTCAAACGTTGCCGCTCCTCCATGCTCAGGCACAACATTCTCATCCTGAAATTGAAACCCTTGATCGTACAGACGTTCCGAGCGCTCGTCTTCTACGGTCATATTGTGCATGATCACACAAGTAGTCATCACCTCCCACAGTTTCTGCGTGCTCTAGGTTAGCAGGATATCGAACGATGTCCCATCGAGATTACAAAACACCAAAGGCACGCTCGACATCCTTCCTAGCACTTTCTTGCTCTTGGGCAAATGTTTTCCTCTTCTCTCCGACAGGGTTGGGTATTGTCTTGACAATAGTGGTCCACTGAGGATAGATACCGTCACCCAGGTAGTATCCTTTGTCGTACTTGTGGTCGTTGACAGTAAAGTTCATCGGTGGGTTGTTGCCTTCGACAAGCCTAGCAAACACAGGCGAGCACTGAAGCACGTTGATATCATTGTGTGATCCAGCCATACCAAAGAAAGAGTGACAGATCCAGAGATCTTGAGACGCCACGACCTCTAGTATGACAGTGCAAGCCCTGGCTGTGACGCCCCCGATTCAATCGTACACTGATTATACACGCAAATATGTACGATCGAAATCAGGGACTCATGGAAAGATATCACAACACAACTCTAGACATAAATTAAAATAATACAGGCCTTATATTACAAGCCAGGGGCCTCGAGAGCTCGAATACACAAGAGTCAGTGAAAGCAACAATATCTGAGTACATACATAAGTTTAACAAGTTTGCCTTAAGAAGGCTAGCACAAAAGCAGCAACAATCGAAAAGGCAAGGTCTCCTGCCTCAGAGCCTCCTAACTACTCATGGTCGGCGGCGGCCTCCATGTAGCAGTAGGCACCCGCGATGTAGTAGTAGTCGTCGTCGAAGGTGGCATCTGGATCATGGGCTCCACCATCTGGTTGCAGCATCCGAGAAGAATGGAAAGAGGTGGAAAAGGGGGAGCAAAGCAACCGTGAGTACTCATCCAAAGTACTCGCAAGCAAGGATCTACACTACATATGCATCGGTATTAATGAAATGGGTAGTATCTGTGAACTGAACTGCAGAATGCCAGAAGAGAAGGGGAAAGCCTAGCCTATCGAAGACTGGCATCTTCAAGCAGTTTCAAGCATCTTGCAGCATCAGAAGAGATAAGAGTAGCATAAAGTAAAATAGTAGTAGTGTCATCAACCTCGCCCAGAGATCCTCCATCGACTCCTTGCGAGAAAGCAATCCCAGAGCCATACTATCCATTTCTCATATCCATTTCTCATCTCAAGTATCCAGTTCTAGTTGTATCGATCGAAATACAACTCCAAGTGTCCGTTACCATAGGACATGCTATCGATAGATGTTTTGTTCCCTGCAGGGGTGCACCAACTTACCCACCATACTCGATTAACTCCGGCCGGACACACTTTCCTGGGTCATGCCCGGCCTCGGTCAAATGATACGCCGCAACCCGAGCTGGGCTTAATAGAGAGGTCAGCACGCTGGACTAAACCTATGCCCCCAGGGGTCTTGGGCCATCGCCCCGGGAACTCCTACACGTTGCGTGGGCGGCCGGTGAGCAGACCTAGCTACCTCCTTTAACAAGGCAGGTGCTTACGCAGTCCAACCCGGCGCGAGCCGCTCAGTCGCTGGCGTCTATTAAGCTTCGGCTGATGCATACGAGGCATAACGCCCATACTATGCCCACGTGATGGTTAGTGCTATCAGGCTAGAGGCCCCTCGGATCAAATATCCAAACTGTTAGTGTGTTGGTAGTGCGGTCACGAGCAGAGACTCACGAAAGATGTGACCCCGTCGTCCCATCTCGAGTACTTGCGGCAAGGCTAAGAATGTTGGGGAACACAGTAATTTCAAAAAAAAAATCCTACGCACACGCAAGATCCATCTAGGAGATGCATAGCAACGAGAGGGGAGAGTGTTGTCTACGTACCCTCGTAGACCGTAAGCGGAAGCGTTATGACAACGCGGTTGATGTAGTCGTACGTCTTCATGATCCGACCGATCCTAGCACCGAATGTACGGCACCTCCGCGATCTGCACACGTTCGGCTCGGTTACGTCCCACAAACTCTAGATCCAGCTGAGTGTCGGAGGAGAGTTTCTTCAGCACGACGGCGTGATGACGGTGATGATGAAGTTACCGGCGCAGGGCTTCGCCTAAGCACTACAACGATATGACCGAGGTGGAAATTTGTGGAGGGAGTGATACGTCTCCAACGTATCTATAATTTTTGGTTTCTTGCCAAACCATAATTCATACGGTGTCATCTCGATGGATTTAGATGGTGCCCTATATAATGTGGATGCAGCTGTCTCTAATGCATAACCCCAAAACGATAGTGGTAAATCGATAAGAGACATCATAGATCACACCATATCTAATAAAGTACGGTCATGATGTTCGGACACACCATTACACTGTGGTGTTCTAGGTGGCGTGAGTTGCGAAACTATTCCATATTGTTTCAAATGAAGACCAAACTCATAACTCAAATATTCACCTCCACGATTAGATCGTAGAAACTTAATTTTCTTGTTACGATGATTTTCCACTTCACTCTGAAATTCTTTAAACTTTTCAAATGTTTCAGACTTATGTTTCATTAAGTACATATACCCATATCTGCTCAAATCATCTGTGAAGGTAAGAAAATAACGATACCCGTCGCGAGCATCAACACTCATAGGACCGCATACATCAGTATGTATTATTTCCAACAAGTCTGTTTCTCGCTCTATTGTTCCGGAGAACGGAGTCTTAGTCATCTTGCCCATGAGGCATGGTTCACAAGCATGAAATGATTCATAATTAAGTGATTTCAAAAGTCCATCAACATGGAGTTTCTTCATGCGCTTTACACCAATATGACCTAAACGGCAATGCCACATATAAGTTGCACTATCATTATTAATTTTGCATCTTTTGGCTTCAATATTATGAATATGTGTATCACTACGATCGAGATTCAATAAACCATTTATATTGAGTGTATGACCATAGAAGGTTTTATTCATGTAAATAGAACAACAATTATTCTTTGACTTAAATGAATAACCGTGTTGCAATAAACATGATCCAATCATATTTATGCTCAACACAAACACCAAATAACATTTATTTTAGGTTCAACACTAATCCCAAAGGTAAAGGGAGTGTGCGATGGTGATCTTATCAACCTTGGAATCACTTCCAACACACATCGTCACCTTGCCCTTAACTAGTCTCAGTTCATTTTGCAACTCTTGTTTCAAGTTACTTATCTAAGTAACTAAACGGGTATCAAATACCCTGGGGTTACTATGAACACTAGTAAAGTACACATCAATAACATGTATATCAAATATACTTTTGTTCACTTTGTCATCCTTCTTATCCATCAAGTATTTGGGGTAGTTCTGCTTCCAGTGATCATTCCCTTTGCAGTAGAAGCACTCAGTTTCAGGCTTAGGTCTAGCTTTGGGCTTCTTCACGGGAGTGGCAACTTGCTTTCCATTCTTCTTGAAGTTCCTAATTCCTGCTCGTCCTCGAGTAGGTAAATGATAAAAAAAGATATTTTTTGATGTGGAATGCTAGTTGGCATAATTTCAATGTAATTCTTCTTAGTTGTGGCATCAATATTCAGATCCATAAGATTCAAGACAAAAGTTTAATATTGACATAGAAACAATAATACTTCAAGCATACCAACTAAGCAATCATGTCTTCTCAAAATAACATGGCCAAAGAAAGTTATCCCTACAAAATCATATAGTCTGGCTATGCTCCATCTTCATCACACAAAATATTTGAATCATGCACAACCCCGGTGACAAGCCAAGCAATTGTTTCATACTTTTGATGTTCTCAAACTTTTTCAATCTTCACGCAATACATGAGCGTGAGCCATGGACATAGCACTATAGGTGGAATAGAATGGTGGTTGTGGAGAAGACAAAAAGGGAGAAGATAGTCTCACATCGACTAGGCGTATCAACGGGCTATGGAGATGCCCATCAATAGATATCAATGTGAGTGAGTAGGGATTGCCATGCAATGGATGCACTAGAGCTATAAATGTATGAAAGCTCAACAAAAGAAACTAATGGGTGTGCATCCAACTCGCTTGCTCACGAAGACCTAGGGCACTTGAGGAGGCCCATCATTGGAATATACAAGCCAAGTTCTATAATGTAAAATTCCCACTAGTATATGAAAGTGACAACATATGAGACTCTCTATATGAAGAACATGGTGCTACTTTGAAGCACAAGTGTGGAAAAAGGATAGTAGCATTGCCCCCCTTTTTTTGGCCTTTCCCTTTTTTTTGGACTTTATTTTTTATTTGGCCTTTCTCTTTTTTTGGGACAATGCTCTATTGAATGATGATCATCGCACTTCTATTTATTTACAACTCGATGATACAACTCGATACTAGAACAAAGATGACTCTATATGAATGCCTCCAGCGGTGTACCGGGATATGCAATGAATCAAGAGTGACAAGTATGAAAGAATTATGAACGGTGGCTTTGCCATAAATACTATGTCAACTACATGATCATGCTAAGCAATATGACAATGATGAATGTGTCATGATGAACTAGGTGGTGGAAAGTTGCATGGCAATATATCTCGGAATGGCTATGGAAATGCCATAATAGGTAGGTATGGTGGCTGTTTTGAGGAAGGTGTATGGTGGGTTTATGGTACTGGCGAAAGTTGCGCGGTACTAGAGAGGCTAGCAAAGGTGGAAGGGTGAGAGTGCGTATAATCCATGGACTCAACATTAGTCATAAAGAACTCACATACTTATTGCAAAAATCTATTAGTCATCAAAACAAAGTACTACGCGCATGCTCCTAGGGGGATAGATTGGTAGGAAAAGACCATCGCTCGTCCCCGACCGCCACTCATAAGGAAGACAATCAATAAACACCTCATGCTCCGACTTTGTTACATAACGGTTCACCATACGTGCATGCTACGGGAATCACAAACTTCAACACAAGTATCTCTCAAATTCACAACTACTCAACTAGCATGACTCTAATATCACCATCTCCATATCTCAAAACAATTATCAAGTATCAGACTTCTCATAGTATTCAACACACTCATAAGAGAATTTTATTATTAATCTTGTATACCTAGCATATTAGGATTTTAAGCAAATTACCATGCTATTTAAGGCTCTCAAAATAATCTAAGTGAAGCATGAGAGTTCATCCATTTTGTTCAAAATAAAACTATCACCATGCTCTAAAGGATATAAGTGAAGCACTATGGCAAATGACAAACTACTCCGAAAGATATAAGTGAAGATCAATGAGTAGTCGAATAATTATGCAACTATGTGAAGACTCTCTAACATCTAATAATTTAAGATCTTGATACTCTATTCAAACAGCAAGCAAAGCAAAATAAGATGACATCTAAGAATAGAAAACATCATGTGAAGAAGCAAAAACCTAGGATCAACCAAAACTAACCGATAATTGTTAAAGAAGAAAGGTGGGATGCCACCGGGGCATCCCCAAGCTTAGATGCTTGAGACTTCTTGAAATATTATCTTGGGGTGCCTTGGGCATCCCCAAGCTTGAGATTTTGTGTCTCCTTAATTCCTCTCATATCACGGTCTCCCTAAATCTCAAAAGCTTCATCCACACAAAACTCAACAAGGACTCGTGAGATCAGTTAGTATAAACCATTGCAAAAACCTTATCATACTCTACTGTAGCAAATAACTAAAATTATTATTCAACATTGCATACTAAATTCCTCTGCATATTTAATAGTCCTATCCTCAAATAGAATCATTAAAGAAGCAAACATATGCAAACAATGCAAACATAACAGCAATCTTCCTAAACATGATAGTCTGTAAAGAATGCTGCAACATCCATACTTCCCTAACTCCAAAAATTATGAAAGAAAATTCCCACTGTAGTAAATTTATCAGAGCTTAATATGCAAAAGGTTTCAACATTTTATCAAATTCTGACTTTTCTAGGGAATTATTGCAACAGCGGTAAACTTTCAGTTTTCAAACAGCAACATGTATACTTGTAACATAGGCATAGTAAAGGCTATCAATGCCACTTTTATTGAAATAAAAGATGCAAAACATTGTTATAAATAACATCAAGCAAATCCTAACAAAATAAATTGATGCTCCAAGCAAAACACATATCATGTGGTGAATAAAAATATAGCTCCAAGTAAAGTTACCGATGAACGAAGACGAAAGAGGGGATGCCTTCCGGGGCATCCCCAAGCTTAGGCTCTTGGCTATCCTTGAATATTACCTTGGGGTGCCTTGGGCATCCCCAATCTTAGGCTCTTTCCACTCCTTATTCCATAGTCCATCAAATCCTTACCCAAAACTTGAAAACTTCACAACACAAAACTTAACAGAAAACTCGTAAGCTCCGTTAGCGAAAGAAAACAAAACACCACTTCAAGGTACTGTAATGAACTCATTATTTATTTATATTGGTGTTAAACCTACTGTATTCCAACTTCTCTATGGTTTATAAACTATTTTACTAGCCATAGATTCATCAAAATAAGTAAACAACACATGAAAAACAGAATCTGTCAAAAACAGAACAGTCTGTAGTAATCTGGATCAAACGTATACTTATGGAACTCATAAAATTCTCAAATAAATTGCTGGACCTGAGGAATTTATATATTAATCATATGCAAAAATAATTAACTAAATATCACTCTCCAAATAAAAATGGCAGCAATTCTCGTGAGCGCTAAAGTTTCTGTTTTTTACAGCATGATCGCAAAGACTTTCCCCAAGTCTTCCCAACGGTTCTACTTGGCACAAACACTAATTAAACACATAAAACCACATCTAAACAGAGTATAGATGGATTATTTATTACTAAACAGGAACAAAAAGCAAGGAACTGAAATAAAATTGGGTTTCCTCCCAACAAGCGCTATCGTTTAATGCCCCTAGCTAGGCATGATGATTTCAATGATGCTCACAGAAAGGATGAGAATTGAAACTTAAAGAGAGCATCATGAAGAATATGACTAGAACATTTAAGTCTAACACACTTCCTATGCATAGGGATTTTGTGAGCAAACAACTTATGGGAACAATAATCAACTAGCATAGGAGGGTAAAACAAGCATAACTTCAAGATTTTAAGCACATAGAGAGGAAACTTGGTATTATTGCAATTCCTATAAGCATATGTTCCTCCATCATAATAATTTTCAGTAGCATCATGAATGAATTCAACAATATAACCAGCACCTAAAGCATTATTTTCATGATCTACAAGCATAGCAATTTTATTACTCTCCACATAAGCAAGATTCTTCTCATGAATAGTAGTGGGAGCAAACTCAACAAAATAACTATCATGTGAGGCATAATCCAATTGAAAACTAAAATCATGATGACAAGTTTCATGGATATCATTATTCTTTATAGAATACAAGTCATCACAATAATCATCATAGATAGCAACTTTGTTCTTATAATCAATTGGAACCTCTTCCGGAATAGTGGATTCATCACAAAATAAAGTCATGACCTCTCCAAATCCACTTTCATCAATATAATTATCATAAATAGGAGGCATGCTTTCATCATAATAAATTTGCTAATCAAAACTTGGGGGACAAAAAATATCATCTTCATCAAACATAGCTTCCCCAAGCTTGTGGCTTTGCATATCATTAGCATCATGGATATTCAAGGAATTCATACTAACAACATTGCAATCATGTTCATCATTCAAATATTTAGTGCCAAAATTTTTATAGATTTCTTCTTCTAGCACTTGAGCACAATTATCCTTTCCATCATACCCACGAAAGATATTAAAAAGATGAAGCATATGAGACAAACTCAATTCCATTTTTTATAGTTTTCTTTTATAAACTAAACTAGTGATAAAACAAGAAACTAAAAGACTTGATTGCAAGATCTAAAGATATACCTTCAAGCACTCACCTCCCCGGCAACGACGCCAGAAAAGAGCTTGATGTCTGCTACACAACCTTTTTCTTGTAGACGTTGTTGGGCCTCCAAGTGCAGAGGTTTGTAGGATAGTAGCAAATTTCCCTCGAGTGGATGACCTAAGGTTTATCAATCCGTAGGAGACGTAGGATGAAGATGGTCTCTCTCAAGCAACCCGGCAACCAAATAATAAAGAGTCTCTTATGTCCCCAACACACCCAATACAATGGTAAATTGTATAGGTGCACTAGTTCAGCGAAGAGATGGTGAAACAAGTGGTATATGGATAGTAGATAAAGGTATTTGTAATCTGAAATTATAAAAACAGCAAGGTAACAAGTGATAAAAGTGAGCGTAAACGGTATTGCAATGTGTTGAAACAAGGCCTAGGGTTCATACTTTCGCTAGTGCAAGTTCCCTCAACAATACTAACATAATTGGATCATAAAACTATCCCTCAACATGCAACAAAGAGTCACTCCAAAGTCACTAATAGCGGAGAACGAACGAAGAGATTATGGTAGGGTATGAAACCACCTCAAAGTTATTCTTTCCAATCAATCCGTTGGGCTATTCCTATAAGTGTCACAAACAGCCCTAGAGTTCGTACTAGAATAACACCTTAAGACACAGATCAACCAAAACCCTAATGTCACCTAGATACTCCAATGTCACCTCAAGTATCAGTGGGTATGATTATACGATATGCATCACACAATCTCAATTCATCTATTCAACCAACACAAAGGACCTCAAAGAGTGCCCCAAAGTTCTACCGGAGAATCACGATGAAAACGTGTGCCAACCCCTATTAGGTTCCCAATGTCACAAAACCCGCAAGTTGGTCACCAAAACATACATCAAGTGGCACGTGGTATCCCATTGTCACCACAGATATCCACGGCAAGACATACATCAAGTGTTCTCAAGTCTTTAAAGACTCAATCCGATAAGATTACTTCAAAGGGGAAACTCGATTCATTACAAGAGAGAAGAGGGGGGAAGAAACATCATAGGATCCAAATATAATAGCAAGGCTCGCGATACATCAAGATCGTATCATCTCAAGAACACGAGAGAGAGAGATCAAACGCATAGCTACTGGTACATACCCTCAGCCCCGAGGGAGAACTACTCCCTCCTCGTCATGGAGAGCACCGGGATGATGAAGATGGCCACCGGAGAAGGATTCCCCCCTCCGGCAGGGTGCTGGAACGGGTCTAGATTGGTTTTCGGTGGCTACGGAGGCTTCTAGCGGCGGAACTCCCGATCTATTGTGCGTTTTGGAAGTTTTAGGGTACGTGGAGTTATATAGGCGGAAGAAGTACGTCAGGGGAGCCACGAGGGTCCCATGAGACAGGGGGCGCGCCCTAGGGGGGTGGGCACGCCCCCCACCCTCGTGAGCACCTCGTTCCTTCCTTGATGTGGGGTACAAGTCCATCAGGTGTGTTTCCTTCCAAAAATAACTTCTCTAGTTGATTTCGTTCCGTTTCGACTCCGTCTGATATTCCTTTTCTTCAAAACACTGAAATAGGCATAAAACAACAAATCTGGCCTGGGCCTCCGGTTAATAGGTTAGTCCCAAAAATAATATAAAAGTGGATAATAAAGCCCAATATTGCCCAAAACAGTAGATAATATAGCATGGAGCAATCAAAAATTATAGATACGTTGGAGACATATCAGTTCCCTTTCTTTCCCTTGCCCTTTTACTTGAAACTAGTGGTCTTGTCAACCATCAACACTTGATGCTTTTTCTTGATTTCTACCTTCGCCAATTTCAGCATCGCGAAGAGCTTGGGAATCGTTTCCATTATCCCTTGCATATTATAGTTCATCACGAAGTTCTAGCAACTTGGTGATAGTGACTAGAGAACTCTGTCAATCACTATCTCATCTGGAAGATTAAATCCCACTTGATTCAAGTGATTGTAGTACTCAGACATTCTGAGCACATGCTCACTAGCTGAGCTATTCTCCTCCATCTTGTAGGCAAAATACTTGTCAGAGGTCTCATACCTCTCAACTCAGGCATAAGTCTGAAATACAAATTTCAGCTATTGGAACATCTTATATGCTCCGTGGTGTTCAAAACATTTTTTAAGTCCCGGTTCTAATCCATAAAGCATGGTGCACTAAACTATCAAGTAGTCATCATACCGAGCTTTGCCAAACGTTCATAATCTATGCATCTGCTCCTGTAATAGGTGTGTCACCTAGCGGTGCATCAAGGACATAATTCTTCTGTGCAGCAATGAGGATAATCCTCAGATTACGGAACCAGTCCGCATCATTGCTACTATCATCGTTCAACTTAGTTTTCTCTAGGAACATATAAAAAATAAAACAGGGAGGCTATACGTGAGCAATTGATCTACAACATAGATATGCAAATACTATCAGGACTAAGTTCATGATAAATTTAAGTTCAATTAATCATATTACTTAAGAACTCCCACTTAGATAGACATCCCTCTAATCTTCTAAGTGATCACGTGATCCATATCAACTAAACCATGTACGATCATCTCGTGAGATGGAGTAGTTTTCAATGGTGAACATCACTATGTTGATCTTATCTACTATATGATTCACGCTCGACCTTTCGGTCTCAGTGTTCCGAGGCCATATCCGCATATGCTAGGCTCGTCAAGTTTAACCCGAGTATTCTGCGTGCGCAAAACTGGCTTGCACTCGTTGTATGTGAACGTAGAGCTTATCACACCCGATCATCACGTGGTGTCTCGGCACGACGAACTGTCGCAAGGGTGCATACTTAGGGAGAACACTTGTGCCTTGAAATTTAGTGAGAGATCATCTTATAATGCTACCGCCGTAGTAAGCAAAATAAGATGCATAAAAGATAAACATCACATGCAATCAAAATATGTGACATGATATGACCATCATCATTTTGTGCCTTTGATCTCCATCTCCAAAGTACCGCCATGATCTCCATCGTCACCGGCATGACACCATGATCTCCATCAGCTTGATGTCTATCAACGTGCCATCACATGGTTGTCTCGCCAACTACTGCTTTTGCAACTATTGCTATCGCGTAGCAATAAAGTAAAGCAATTACACGGCGCTTGCATCTTATGCAATAATGAGACAACCATAAGGCTCCTTTCAGTTGCCGATAACTTCAATAAAACATGATCATCTCATACAACAATTTATATCACATTGCAACATGCCCTGCAAAAACAAGTTAGACGCTCTCTACTTTGTTGTTGCAAGTTTTACGTGGCTGCTATGGGCTGAGCAAGAACCGTTCTTACCTACGCATCAAAAACCATAACACGGTATAGTGATTGCTTTTTGATCTTCAGAAAGAACCCTGTTCATTGAATCCAATTCAACTAAAGTTGGAGAAACTGACACCCACCAGCCACCTGTGTGCGAAGCACCTCGGTAGAACCAGTCTCGCGTAAGCGTACGCGTAATGTCGGTCTGAGCCGCTTCATCCAACGATACCGTTGAATCAAGAACCAACTAGTGATGGCAAGCAATATGTATATATCCACGCCCACAACTTCTTTGTGTTCTACTCTTGCATATAACATCTACGCATAGACCTGGCTCGGATGCCATTGTTGGGGAACGCAATAATTTCAAAGAAAATCCTATGCACACGCAAGATCCATCTAGGAGATGCATAGCAATGAGAGGGGAGAGTGTTGTCTACGTGCCCTCGTAGACCGTAAGCAGAAGCGTTATGACAACACGGTTGATGTAGTCATACGTCTTCACGATCCGACCAATCCTAGCACCGAAGGTACGGCACCTCCGCGATCTGCACACGTTCAGCTCGGTGACATCCCACGAACTCTAGATCCAGCTGAGTGTCGGGGGAGAGTTTCGTCAGCACGACGACGTGATGACAGTGATGATGAAGTTACCATTGCACGGCTTCGCCTAAGCACTACAACAATATGACCGAGGTGGAAATCTATGGAGGGGAGTGATACGTCTCCAACATATCTATAATTTTTTATTGTTCCATGCTATTATATTATCCATCTAGGATGTTTTATATGCATTTATATGCTATTTTATATGATTTTTGGGACTAACCTATTAACCTATAGCCCAGTGCCAGTTTTTGTTTTTTCCTTGTTTTTGAGTATCGCGGAAAAGGAAAACCAAACGGAGTCCAATTTACCTGAAAATTCACGGAGATTGTTTTTGGACCAGAAGAAGCCCACGGAGTACCGGAGATGGACCAGAGGAGTCTCGAGGCCACCACGAGGGTGGGGGGTGCGCCCTACCCCCCTGGGCGCGCCCCCTATCTCGTGGCCGCCTCGGGGACCCTTTGACTTGTTCCCGACTCCAACACCTCTTATATATACCCAAACTTCCAGAAAGAAACCTAGATCGGGAGTTCCGCCGCCGCAAGCCTCTGTAGCCACCAAAAACCAATCTAAACCCGTTCTGGCACCCTGCCGGAGGGGGGAATCCCTCTTCGGTGGCCATCTTCATCATCCCGGCGCTCTCCAAGACGAGGAGGGAGTAGTTCACCCTCGGGGCTGAGGGTATGTACTAGTAGCTATGTGTTTGATCTCTCTCTCTCTCTCTCTCTCTCTCTCTCTCTCGTGTTCTTGATTTGGCACGATCTTGATGTATCGCGAGCTTTGCTATTATAGTTGGATCTTATGATGTTTCTCCCCCTCTACTTTCTTGTGATGAATTGAGTTTTCCCTCGAAGTTATCTTATCAGATCGAGTCTTTAAGGATTTGAGAACACTTGATGTATGTCTTGGATGTGCTTATCTATGGTGATAATGGGATATCACGTGATCCACTTGATGTATGTTTTGGTGATCAACTTGCGAGTTTCATGACCTCGTGAACTTATGCATAGGGGTTGGCACACGTTTTCGTCTTAACTCTCCGGTAGAAAATTTGGGGCACTCTTTGAAGTTCTTTGTGTTGGTTGAATAGATGAATTTGAGATTGTGTGATGCATATCGTATAATCATACCCACGGATACTTGAGGTGACATTGGAGTATCTAGGTGACATTAGGGTTTTGGTTGATTTGTGTCTTAAGGTGTTGTTCTAGTACAAACTCTAGGATAGATCGAACGGAAAGAATAGCTTCGTGTTATTTTACTATGAACTCTTGAATAGATCGATCAAAAAGGATAACTTTGAGGTGGTTTCGTACCCTACGATAATCTCTTCGCTTGTTCTCCGCTATTAGTGACTTTGGAGTGACTCTTTGTTGCATGTTTAGGGATAGTTATATGATCCAACTATGTTATTATTGTTGAGAGAACTTGCACTAGTGAAAGTATGAACCCTAGGCCTTGTTTCCTAGCATTGCAATACCATTTACACTCACTTTTACCACTTGCTACCTTGCTGTTTTTATATTTTCAGATTACAAAAACCTATATCTACCATCCATATTGCACTTGTATCACCATCTCTTCACCGAACTAGTGCACCTATACAATTTACCATTGTATTGGGTGTGTTGGGGACACAAGAGACTCTTTGTTATTTGGTTGTAGGGTTGTTAGAGAGAGACCATCTTCATCCTACACCTCCCACGGATTGATAAACCTTAGGTCATCCACTTGAGGGAAAATTGCTACTGTCCTACAAACCTCTGCACTTGGAGGCCCAACAACGTCTACAAGAAGAAGGTTGTGTAGTAGACATCAAGCTCTTTTCTGGCGCTGTTGCCGGGGAGGTTAGCGCTTGAAGGTATATCTTTAGATCTTGCAATGGAATCTTTTAGTTTCTTGTTTTTATCACCAGTTTAGTTTATAAAAGAAAATTAAAAATGGAATTGAAGGTACCTCATATGCTTCATCTTTTTAATATATTTCATGAAAATAAGGATTCCGATAATCGTGCCAAAATGCTAGAAGAAAAATGCATTAAAATGTTTGGCACTAAATCTTTGAATGATGAGCATGGTTGCAATGGTGTTAGTACAAACTCTTTGAATATCCATAGTACTAATGATGGTTGCACTAGTCATGATGAAAATGTCTCTTATAAGCATGTCAATTTTTGTGGAGTGCATAGGGTTTGCAAGTAGACACCAAGTAGGGAAGATAGATTTTGCAAGAGGCATAAGTATTTAGAAACTAAATGGTTGCAAGAAAGGCTAGATGTTTGTGCTGAAAATTTAAATTTTCTTAGCCATCCTTGTGAACTTTGCAATGAACATGGTCATTTAAATATCCAATGCAAATTGTTTCATGATCGAATCATGTCCAAAAATTGTGATGACTTGATTTCCCTTGCGCATCATAATGAACTTAGTTTGCTTCTGGGTTATGAAGAAATGAAACGTATAACTAAGGATATTCCAGAATTTGCCCTTGATAAAGTTCTTGATTTTGATCTAGAGGAAATTTATATGTATTGTGCGGTGAATTGCATTGAAAATCCTTATATTGCCAATTACATAAAGTCAAGAAAACAATTAGAAGATGAAGAGAATACTAATGAAAGGGAAGAGATTTCCCAATATCCTCCTATTTTTTCTTATGATGAATCAGGTAACGAGGAGGAGCCTTCTATCCAACCAATCTCATTAATAAGGAGATCCAAAAAGAGGGTTAAACCCACACATGATGCGAAGAAGAAAAAGAAAAGACGTAGAAGCAAAGGTAAAAAGGTATCCCTCCCAAATGATGTTGCTCCTATTACTCATTGTGATGATGATAATTGCTATAGTATTTGTGCTATCCATACTATTAATGATGAGAGTGATTATGCTTATGATATGAAAAGGCCCAAGCTTGGGGATGCCATGTTTGATGAGAATGACATGTTTGAGAATTTATTTGTTGCAATTAATGTTTGTCCCAAGCTTGGGGATGCTATGTTTCATGAATATGATATATTTAACCTCCCAAGTTTTGATATGCAAATTTATTATGATGATAGCATGCCTCCTATTTATGATGGTTATATTGATGAAAGTGGGTTTGGAAGAGTGTCAACTTTAGGAAGTAATGATCCCACTATTTTGGAGGATGTTGAATCTTATTGTGACAATTATGAAAGTGGATTTGGAGAGGTCATGACTTTATTTAGTAATGATTCCACTATATTGGAAGAGGTTTCAATTGATTATGATGAGAACAAAGTTGCTACTTATGATGATTATTGCGATGATACTTATGCTATAAAAAGTAGAGATGATTATATTTGTAAAACTTGTCATGATTATGATTACCCTTTTTCTGAATATTACTCCTTTAATGTGGAAACAATTTATAGTATTCGAGTTTCTTATGATGCTCCCACTATTCTGAATGAGAAGAATTTTGCTTATGTGGAGAGTAACAAAAATTCTATGCTTGTGGCTCATGAAAGGAATGCTTTATGTGATAGTTATATTGTTGAATTAATTCATGATGCTACTGAAAATTATTATGAGGGGGAATATATGCTTGTAGGAATTGCAATAATATCAAGTTTCATCTCTATGTGCTTAAAATCTTGAAGTTATGCTTGTTTTGCTTTCCTATGATAGTTGATTATTGTTCCCATAAATTGTTTGCTCACAAAATCCCTATGCATAGGAAGTGGGTTAGACTTAAATGTGCTAGTCATATTCTTCATGATGCTCTCTTTATGTTTCAATTCTTATCTTTTATGAGAGCATCATTGAAATCATCATGCCTAGCTAGGGGCGTTAAACGATAGCGCTTGTTGGGAGGCAACCCAATTTTATTTTTGTTATTTGCCTTTTGTTCCTGTTTAGTAATAAATAATTAATCTAGCTTTTATTATGATTGTGTTTTTATGTTTTAATTAGTGTTTGTGCCAAGTAGAGCCTTTAGGATATTCTTGGGTGATTGTTATTTTATCTTGCTGTAAAAAACAGAAAGTATGCGCTCACGAGAATAATTTTCATTTTTTACCAGAGAGCGATAAAATACCAATTCCTCTTGCAGTAGATTAATAAAAAAATTGTTGGGGAACGTAGCAATAATTCAAAAAAATTCCTACATGTCGCCAAGATCAATCTAGGAGATACTAGCAATGAGAGAGAGGGAGTGCATCTTCATACCCTTGAAGATCGTTAAGCGGAAGCGTTACAAGAACGTGGTTGGTGGAGTCGTACACGCAACGATTCAGATCGCTATCGATTTTGATCTAAGCGCCGAACAATGGCGCCTCCGCGTTCAACACATGTACAACACGGGGACGTCTCCTCCTTCTTGATCCAGCAAGGGGAGAGGAGAAGTTGAGGGAGAACTCCGACAGCACGACGGCGTGGTGGTGATGGAGCTCGTGGTTCTGCGGCAGAGCTTCGCCAAGCGCGACAGAGGAGGAGGAGGTGTTGGAGAGGGGGAGGGCTACGACAGGGGAAGGGTGTGGTAGCCCTCCCACCCCCCACTATTTATAGGCGAAGGGGAGAGGGGGCCGCCTCGCCAGATCCCATCTACAAGGGGGGCGGCGGCCAAAGGGGGGGTAACTTGCTCCCCAAGCATGTGGGAGGTGCCCCCACCCCTAGGGTTTCCAAGCCTAGGCGCCTTGGGCCCCTGGGGAGCACACCATCCCACCAGGGGCTGGTTTCCTCCCTTTTTCAGCCCACAGGCCCACCGGGGTAGGTGGCCCCACCCGGTGGACCCTCGGACACCTTTCGGTGGTCCCGGTACAATACCGATAACCCTAGAAACCATTCCGGCGTCTGAAACTGGACTTCCCATATATAAATCTTCACCTCCAGACCATTTCGGAACTCCTCGTGACATCCGGGATCTCATCCGGGACTCCGAACAACCTTCGATAACCACATACTATTTGCCATAACAACTCTAGCGTCACCGAACCTTAAGTGTGTAGACCCTACGGGTTCGGGAACCATGCAGACATGATCGAGACATCTCTCCGGCTAATAACCAACAGCGGGATCTGGATACCCATGTTGGCTCCCACATGTTCCACGATGATCTCATTGGATGAACCATGATGTCAAGGATTCAATCAATCCCGTATACAATTCCTTTTGTCTATCGGCATGTTACTTGCTCGAGATTTGATCGTCGATATCTCTATACCTCGTTCAGTCTCATTTTTTTGAACGGTTCCTCGTTCAATCTCATTACTGGCAAGTCTCTTTACTCGTTCTGTAACGCATGATCCCGTGTCTAACTCCTTAGTCACATTGAGCTCGTTATGATGATGCATTACTGAGTGGGCCCAGAGATACCTCTCCGTCATACGGAGTGACAAATCCCAGTCTCGATTCGTGCCAACCCAACAGATACTTTCGGAGATACTTGTAGTGCACCTTTATAGCCACCCAGTTACATTGTGACGATTGGTACACCTGAAGAATTCCTACGGTATCCGGGAGTTGCACAATCTCATGGTCTAAGGAAATGATACCTGACATTAGAAAAGCTTTAGCAAACAAACTACACGATCTTGTGCTATGCTTAGGATTGGGTCTTGTCCATCACATCATTCTCCTAATGATGTGATCCCATTATCAATGACATCCAATGTCCATGGTCAGGAAACCATAACCATCTATTGATCAACGAGCTAGTCAACTAGAGGCTTACTAGGGACATATCACGATCTATGTATTCACACATGTATTACTGTTTCCGTTTAATACAATTATAGAATGAACAATAGACAATTATCATGAACACGGAAATATAATAATAACCACTTTATTATTGCCTCTAGGGCATATTTCCAACAGTCTCCCACTTGCACTAGAGTCAATAATCTAGTTACATTGTGATGAATCGAACACCCATAGAGTTCCGGTGTTGATCATGTTTTGCTCGCGGAAGAGGTTTAGTCAATGGATCTGCGACATTCAGATCCGTATGCACTTTACAAATATCTATGTCTCCATCCTAAATATATTCACGAATGGAGTTGAAGCGACGCTTGATATGCCTGGTCTTCTTATGAAACCTGGGCTCCTTGGCAAGGGCAATAGCTCTAGTGTTGTCACAGAAGAGAGTCATCGGGCCCGACACATTGGGAATAACTCCTAGGTCGGTGATGAACTCCTTCATCCAGACTGCTTCCTGTGCTGCCTCCGAGGCTGCTATGTACTCTGCTTCACACGTAGATCCCGCCACGACGCTTTGCTTGCAACTGCACCAGCTGACTGCCCCACCATTCAAAATGTACACGTATCCGGTTTGTGACTTGGAGTCATCCAGATCTGTGTCGAAGCTAGCATCGATGTAACCCTTTACGACGAGTTCCTCGTCACCTCCATAAACGAGAAACATATCCTTAGTCCTTTTCAGGTACTTTAGGATACTCTTGACCGCTGTCCAGTGTTCCATGCCGGGATTACTTTTGTACCTCCCTACCAAACTTACGGGAAGGTTCACATCAGGTCTGGTATACAGCATGTCATACATAATAGACCCTATGGCTGAGGCATAGGGGTGACACTCATCTTTTCTCTATCTTCTGCCGAGGTCGGGCATTGAGCCGTGCTCAATTTCACACCTTGCAATACAGGCAAGAACCCCTTCTTGGACTGATCCATATTGAACTTCTTCAATATCTTGTCAAGGTATGTGCTTTGTGAAAGACCAATGAGGTGTCTCGATCTATGTCTATAGATCTTGATGCCTAATATGTAAGCAGCTTCTCCAAGGCCCTTCATTGAAAAAACACTTATTCAAGTAGGCCTTTATGCTTTCCAAAAGTTCTATATCATTTCCCATCAATAGTATGTCATCCACATATAATATGAGAAATGCTACAGAGCTCCCACTCACTTTCTTGTAAACACAAGCTTCTCCATAAGTCTGCGTAAACCCAAACGCTTTGATCATCTCATCAAAGTGAATGTTCCAACTCTGAGATGCTTGCACCATCCCATAGCTTGAGCGCTGGAGCTTGCATACCTTGTCAGCATTCTTCGGATCGACAAAACCTTCCGGCTACATCATATACAATTCTTCCATAAGGAAACCATTAAGGAATGCCGTTTTGACGTCCATTTGCCATATTTCATAATCATAGAATGCAGCAATTGCTAACATGATTCAGACGGACTTCAGCTTCGCTACGGGTGAGAAGGTACCATCATAGTAAACCCCTTGAACTTGTCAATAACCCTTAGCGGCAAGCCGAGCCTTATAGATGGTCACGTTACCATCCGCGTCAGTCTTCTTCTTAAAGATCCATTTATTTTCTATGGCTTGCCTATCATCAGGCAAGTCTGTCAAAGTCCATACTTCATTTTCATACATGGATCCTATCTCGGATTTCATGGCTTCAAGCCATTTGTTGGAATCCGGGCCTGCCATCGCTTCTTCATAGTTCGAAGGTTCACCGTTGTCTAACAACATGATTTCCAGGACAGGGTTGCCGTACCACTTTGGTGTGGAATGTGTCCTCATGGACCTATGAAGTTTAGTAGCAACTTGATCCGAAGTTTCATGATCATCATCATTAACTTCCTCTCTAGTCGGTGCAGGCACCATAGAAACATCTTCCTGAGCTGCGCTACTTTCCGGTTCAAGAGGCAGTACCTCATCAAGTTCTACTTTCCTCCCACTTACTTATTTCGAGAGAAACTCTTTCTCTAGAAAGGATCCATTCTTGGCAACAAAGATCTTGCCTTCGGATCTGAGGTAGAAGGTATACCCAATAGTTTCCTTAGGGTATCCTATGAAGATGCATTTTCCCGACTTGGGTTTGAGCTTTTCAGGTTGAAGTTTCTTGACATAAGCATCGCATCCCCAAACTTTCAGAAACGACAGCTTAGGTTTCTTTCCAAACCATAATTCATACGGTGTCGTCTCAACGGATTTCGACGGAGCCCTATTTAAAGTGAATGCGGCAGTCTCTAAAGCATAACCCCAAGATGATAGCGGTAGATCGGTAAGAGACATCATAGATCGCACCATATCCAATAGAGTGCGATTACGACGTTCGGACACACCATTTCGCTGAGGTGTTCCAGGCGGCGTGAGTTGTGAAACAATTCCACATTTCCTTAAGTGCGTGCCAAACTCGTGACTCAAGTATTTTCCTCCATGATCTGATCATAAGAACTTTATTTTCCTGTCACGTTGATTCTCTACCTCACTCCGAAATTCCTTGAACTTTTCAAATGTCTCAGACTTGTGTTTCATTAAGTAGGCATACCCATATCTACTTAAGTCATCAGTGAGGGTGAGAACATAACGATAGCCACCGCGAGCCTCAACGCTCATTGGACCGCACACATCAGTATGTATGATATCCAATAAGTTGGTTGCTCGCTCCATTGTTCCGGAGAACGGAGTCTTGGTCATTTTGCCCATGAGGCATGGTTCGCACGTGTCAAATGATTCATAATCAAGAGACTCCAAAAGTCCATATGCATGGAGTTTCTTCATGCGTTTTACACCAATGTGACCAAGGCGGCAGTGCCACAAGTATGTGGGACTATCATTATCAACCTTACATCTTTTGGCATTCACACTATGAATATGTGTAACATCACATTCGAGATTAAACAAAAATAAACCATTGACCAATGGGGCATGACCATAAAACATATCTCTCACATAAATGGAACAACCATTATTCTCGGATTTAAATGAGTAGCCATCTCGCATTAAACGAGATCCAGATACAATGTTCATGCTCAAAGCTGGTACTAAATAACAATTATTGAGGTTCAAAACTAATCACGTAGGTAGATGTAGAGGGAGCATGCTGACGGCAATCACATCGACCTTGGAACCATTCCCGACGCGCATCGTCACCTCGTCCTTCGCCAGTCTCCGCTTATTTCGCAGCTCCTGTTTTGAGTTACAAATATGAGCAACCGCACCGGTATCAAATACCCAGGAGCTACTACGAGTGCTGGTAAGGTACACATCAATAACATGTATATCACATATACCTTTGGCGTTGCCGGCCTTCTTATCTGCTAAGTACTTGGGGCAGTTCCGCTTCCAATGACCATTTCCCTTACAATAAAAGCACTGAGTCTCGGGCTTGGGTCCATTCTTTGGCTTCTTCCTGGCAACTGATTTACCAGGCGCGGCAACCCCCTTGCCGTCCTTCTTGAAGTTCTTCTTACCCTTGCCTTTCTTGAAACTAGTAGCTTTATTCACCATCAACACTTGATGTTCCTTTTTGATTTCCACCTCCGCTGATTTCAGCATTGAATATAACTCAGGAATGGACTTCTCCATCCCTTGCATATTGTAGTTCATAACAAAGCTCTTGTAGCTAGGTGGAAGCGACTAGAGGATCCTGTCAATGACCGAGTCATCTGGAAGATTAACTCCTAGCTGAGACAAGCAGTTGTGCAACCCAGACATTTTGAGTATATGCTCGCTGACAGAACTGTTTTCCTCCATCTTACAACTGTAGAACTTGTCGGAGACTTCATATCTCTCGACCCGGGCATGAGCTTGGAAAACCATTTTCAGCTCTTGGAACATCTCATATGCTCCGTGCTTCTCAAAACGCTTTTGGAGCCCCGGTTCTAAGCTGTAAAGCATGCCGCACTGAACCAAGGAGTAATCATCACTACGTGACTGCCAGGCGTTCATAACGTCTTGAGTTGCTAGGAAAATGGGTGCGTCACCTAGCGGTACTTCAAGGATATATGCTTTGTTGGCAGCTATGAGGATGATCCTCAAGTTATGGACCCAATCCGTATAGTTGCTACCATCGTCTTTCAGCTTGGTTTTCTCTAGGAACGCGTTGAAGTTGAGGGCAACATTAGCGTGGGCCATTTGATCTACAAGACATATTATAAAGACATTTTAGACTAAGTTCATCTAATCAAATTATTTAATGAACTCCCACTCAGACAGACATCCCTCCAGACATCTAAGTGATACATGATCCGGATCGACTAGGCCGTGTCCGATCATCACGTGAGACGGACTAGTCATCAACGATGAACATCTCCATGTTGATCGTACCTACTATATGACTCATGTTCGACCTTTCGGTCTCCCGTGTTCCAAGGCCATGTCTGTGCATGCTAGGCTCGTTAAGTCAACCTAAGTGTTTTGCATGTGTAAATCTGGCTTACACCCGTTATATGCGAACGTTAGAATCTATCACACCCGATCATCACGTGGTGCTTCGAAACAACGAACCTTCGCAACAGTGCACGGTTAGGGGGAACACTTTTCTTGAAATTTTAGTGAGGGATCATCTTATTTATGCTACCGTCGTCCTAAGCAAATAAGATGTAAAGATGACAAACATCACATGCAAATCATAAAGTGACATGATATGGACAATATCATCTTGCGCCTTTGATCTCCATCTTCGAGGCACGGAATGAACACCATCGTCACCGGCAGACACCATGATCTCCATCATCGTGTCTTCATGAAGTTGTCTCGCCAACTATTACTTCTACTACTATGGCTAACGGTTAGCAATAAAGTAAAGTAATTACATGGCGTTTTCATTGACACGCAGGTCATAAATAAATTAAGACAACTCCTTTGGCTCATGCCGGTTGTCATACTCATCGACATGCAAGTCGTGATTCCTATTACAAGAACATGATCAATCTCATAGATCACACATATCATTCATCACATCCTTTTGGCCATATCACATCACATAGCATACCCTGCAAAAACAAGTTAGACGTCCTCTAATTGTTGTTGTATGTTTTCGTGGCTGCTATGGGTTTCTAGCAAGAATGCTTCTTACCTACGCAAAACCACAACGGTGATATGCCAATTGCTATTTACCCTTCATAATGACCCTTTTCATCGAATCCGATCCAACTAAAGTGGGAGAGACAGACACCCGCCAGCCACCTTATGCATCAAGTGCATGTCAGTCGGTGGAATCAGCCTCACGTAAGCGTACGTGTAAGGTCGGTCCGGGCCGCTTCATCCCACAATGCGTCCGAATCAAGATAAGACTAGTAACGGTAAGCAAATCGAACAAATCATCGCCCACAACTCCTTTGTGTTCTACTCATGCATAGAATGTACACATAGACCTAGCTCATGATGCCACTATTGGGGAACGTAGCAATAATTCAAAAAAAAAATCCTACGTGTCACCAAGATCAATCTAGGAGATACTAGCAACGAGAGAGAGGGAGTGCATCTTCACACACTTGAAGATCGCTAAGAGGAAGCGTTACAAGAACGCGGTTGGTGGAGTCGTACACGCAACGATTAAGATCGTGGTCGATTCCGATCTAAGCGCCGAACAACGGCGCCTCAGCGTTCAACACACGTACAGCCCGGGGACGTCTCCTCCTTCTTGATCCGACAAGGGGAGAGGAGAAGTTGAGGGAGAACTCTGACAGCACGACATCGTGGTGGTGATGGAGCTCGTGGTTCTCCGGCAGAGCTTCGCCAAGCGCGACGGAGGAGGAGGAGGTGTTGGAGAGGGGAAGGGCTGCGCCAGGGGAAGGGTGTGGCAGCCCTCCCACCCCCCACCATTTATAAGGGAAGGGGAGAGGGGGCCGCCCCCCCAGATCCCATCTACAAGGGGGGAGGGGTAACTTGCCCCCCAAGCATGTGGGAGGCACCCCCACCCCTAGGGTTTCCAACCCTAGGCGCCTTGGGCCCCTTGGGAGGGGGGTGCACCAGCCCACCAGGGGCTGGTTTCCTCCCTTGTTCAGCCCACTAGGCCCACTGGGGCAGGTGGCCCCACCCGATGGACCCCCGGACACCTTCCGATGGTCCCGGTACAATACCGATAACCCCCGAAACCATTCCAGCGTCTGAAACTGGACTTCCCATATATAAATCTTCACCTCCGGACCATTCTGGAACTCCTCGTGACGTCCAGAATCTCATCCGGGACTTTGAACAACCTTCAGTAACCACATACTATTTCCCATAACAACTCTAGCGTCACCGAACCTTAAGTGTGTAGACCCTACGGGTTCGGGAACCATGCAGACATGACCGAGACATCTCTCCGGCCAATAACCAACAACGGGATCTAGATACCCATGTTGGCTCCCACATGTTCCACGATGATCTCATCGGATGAACCACGATGTTGAGGATTCAATCAATCCCGCATACAATTCCCTTTGTCTATCGGCATGTTACTTGCCCGAGATTCGATCGTCGGTATCTCTATACCTCGTTCAATCTCGTTACTGGCAAGTCTCTTTACTCGTTCCGTAAAGCATGATCTCGTGGCTAACTCCTTAGTCACATTGAGCTCGTTATGATGATGCATTACCGAGTGGGCCCAGAGATACCTCTCCGTCATACGGAGTGACAAATCCCAGTCTCGATTCGTGCCAACCCAACAGATACTTTTGGAGATACCTATAGTGCACCTTTATAGCCACCCAGTTACGTTGTGACGTTTGGTACACCCAAAGAATTCCTACGGTATCCAGGAGTTGCACAATCTCATGGCCTAAGGAAATGATACTTGACATTAGAAAAGCTTTAGCAAACGAACTACACGATCTTGTGCTACGCTTAGGATTGGGTCTTGTCCATCATATCATTCTCCTAATGATGTGATCCCGTTATCAATGACATCCAATGTCCATGGTCAGGAAACCATGACCATCTATTGATCAACGAGCTAGTCAACTAGAGGCTTACTAGGGACATATTACGATCTATGTATTCACACATGTATTACGGTTTCCGGTTAATACAATTATAACATGAACAATAGATAATTATCATGAACACGGAAATATAATAATAACCACTTTATTATTGACTCTAGGGCATATTTCCAACACAAATTGCCTAGGACTTCCTAATTTATCAGGATTTTTGGAATTACAAAAGTATTCGAAACCTACAGATTACTATAGACTGTTCTGTTTTTGACAGATTCTGTTTTCTATGTGTTGTTTGCTTATTTTGATGAATATATGAGTATTATGGGAGGGCAGGAACCATAGAGAAGTTGGAATACATTATATATTACACCAATATGAATTTAGAATGAGTTCACAACAATACCAAAAGTGGTGATTTATTTTCTTATACTAACGGAGCTTACGAGTTTTCTGTTGAGTTTTCTGTTGTGAAGTTTTCAAGTTTGGGTAAAGATTCGATGGACTATGGAATAAGAAGTGGCAAGATCCTAAGCTTGGGTATGCACATGGCACCCCAAGGTAATATTCAAGGACAACCAAGATCCTAAGCTTGGGGATGCCCCGGATGGCATCCCCGTCTTCGTTCATCGGTAACTTTACTTGGAGCTATATTTTTATTCACCACATGATATGTGTTTTGCTTGGAGCATCATTTTATTTTCTTTTGTTTTGCTTTCTATTTGAATAAAATACCAAGTTAGAGAGTCTTCACATAGTTGCATAATTATTCGACTACTCATTGATCTTCACTTTTAAATTTCGGAGTAGTTTGTCATTTGCTCTAGTGCTTCACTTATATCCTTTTTGAGCACGGTGGTGGTTTTATTTTATAGAAATTATTGATCTCTCATGCTTCACTTATATTATTTTGAGAGTCTTTTAGAACAACATGGTAGTTTGCTTTGGTTATGAAATTAGTCCTAATATGATAGGCATCCAAGATGGGTATAATAAAAACTTTCATATAAAGTGCATTGAATACTATGTGAAGTTTGATTCCTTATGATTGTTTTGAGATACGAGGATGGTAATATTAGAGTCATGCTAGTGAGTAGTTGTGAGTTTGAGAGATACTTGTGTTAAAGTTTGTGATTCCCGTAGCATGCATGTATGGTGAACCGTTATGTGATGAAGTCGGAGCATGGTTTATTTTTTGATTATCTTCCTTATGAGTGGCGGTCGGGGACGAGCGATGGTCTTTTCCTACCAATCTATCCCCCTAGGAGCATGCACATAGTACTTTGTTTCGATAACTAATAGATTTTTGCAATAAGTATGTGAGTTCTTTATGACTAATGTTGAGTGCATGGATTATACACACTCTCACCCTTCCACCATTGCTAGCCTCTCTAGTACCGCGCAACTTTCGTTGGTACCATAAACCCACCATTTATCTTCCTCAAAACAGCCACCATACCTACCTATTATGGCATTTCCATAGCCATTCTGAGATATATTGCCATGCAACTTTCCACCGTTCCGTTTATTATGACACGCTTCATCATTGTCATATTGCTTTGCATGATCATGTAGTTGACATCGTATTTGTGGCAAAGCCACCATTCATAATTCTTTCATGCATGTCACTCATGAGTCATTACACATCACGGTACACCGCCGGAGGCATTCATATAGAGTCATGTTTTTTTTCTAAGTATCGAGTTGTAATTCTTGAGTTGTAAGTAAATAAAAGTGTGATGGTCATCATTATTAGAGCATTGTCCCATGCTAGGAAAGGATGATGGAGACTATGATTCCCCCCACAAGTCGGGATGAGACTCCGGACGAAAAATAAAAAAAAGAGAAAAAAAGAGGCCATAGAAAAAGAGAAGGCCCCCAAAAAACAAAAACGTGAGAGAAAAAGAGAGAATGGGCAATGCTACTATCCTTTTACGAAACTTGTGCTTCAATGTAGCACCATGATCTTCATGATAGAGAGTCGCCTATGTTGTCACTTTCATATACTAGTGGGAATCTTTCATTATAGAACTTGGCTTGTATATTCCAATGATGGACTTCCTCAAAATGCCCTAGGCCTTCGTGAGCAAGCGAGTTGGATGCACACCCACTTAGTTTCTTTTTGAGCTTTCATACACTTATAGCTCTAGTGCATCCGTTGCATGGCAATCCCTACTCACTCACATAGATATCTATTGATGGGCATCTCCATAGCCCATTGATACGCATAGTTTATGTGAGACTATCTTCTCCTTTTTGTCTTCTCCACAACCACCATTCTATTCCACCTATAGTGATATGTCCATGGCTCACGCTCATGTATTGCGTGAAAATTGAAAAAGTTTGAGAACATCAAAAGTATGAAACAATTGCTTGGCTTGTCATCGGGGTTGTGCATGATTTAAACATTTTGTGTGATGAAGATAGAGCATATCCAGACTATATGATTTTGTAGAGATATATTTCTTTGGCCATGTTATTTTGAGAAGACATAATTGCTTTGTTAGTATGCTTGAAGTATTATTATTTTTATGCCAATATTAAAATTTTGTCTTGACTCTTATGGATATGAATATTCTTGCCACAATAGAGAAGATTACATTGATGAATATGCTAGGTAGCATTCCACATCAAAAATTCTGTTTTTATCATTTACCTACTCGAGGACGAGCAGGAATTAAGCTTGGGGATGCTTGATACGTCTCCAACGTATCTATAATTTTTTGTTGTTCCATGCTATTATAGTATCCATCTAGGATGTTTTATATGCATTTATATGCTATTTCATATGATTTTTGGGACTAAGCTATTAACCTAGAGCCCAGTGCCACTTTCTGTTTTTTCCTTGTTTTTGAGTATTGCAGAAAAGGAAAACCAAACGGAGTCCAATTGACCTGAAAACTCACGGAGATTGTTTTTGGACCAGAAGAAGCCCATGGAGTACCGGACATGGACCAGAGGAGTCCCAAGGCCACCAAGAGGGTGGGGCGCGCGCCCCCCTATCTCGTGGCCGCCTCGGGGACACCGCCCTGACTTGTTCCCGACTCCAACACCTCTTATATATACCCAAATTTCCAGAAAGAAACCTAGATCGAGAGTTCCGCCGCCGCAAGCCTCTGTAGCCACCGGAAACCAATCTATACCTGTTCCGGCACCCTGCTGGAGGGGGGAATCCCTCTTCGGTGGCCATCTTCATCATCCCGGTGCTCTCCAAGACGAGGAGGGAGTAGTTCACCCTCGGGGATGAGGGTATGTACCAGTAGCTATGTGTTTGATCTCTCTCTCTCTCTCGTGTTCTTGATTTGGCACAATCTTGATGTATCGCGAGCTTTGCTATTATAGTTGGATCTTATGATGTTTCTCCCCCTCTACTTTCTTGTGATGAATTGAGTTTTCCCTTGAAGTTATCTTATCGGATTGAGTCTTTAAGGATTTGAGAACACTTGATGTATGTCTTGCATGTGCTTATCTATGGTGACAATGGGATATCATGTGATCCACTTGATGTATGTTTTGGTGATCAACTTGCGAGTTTTGTGACCTCGTGAACTTATGCATAGGGGTTGGCACACGTTTTCATCTTGACTCTCCGGTAGAAACTTTGGGGCACTCTTTGAAGTTCTTTGTGTTGGTTGAATAGATGAATCTGAGATTGTGTGATGCATATTGTATAATCATACCCCCGGATACTTGAGGTGACATTGGAGTATCTAGGTGACATTAGGGTTTTGGTTGATTTGTGTCTTAAGGTGTTGTTCTAGTACGAACTCTAGGATAGATCGAACGGAAAGAATAGCTTCGTGTTATTTTACTACGAACTCTTGAATAGATCGATGAGAAAGGATAACTTTGAGGTGGTTTCGTACCCTACAATAATCTCTTTGTTTTTTCTCCGCTATTAGTGACTTTGGAGTGACTCTTTGTTGCATGTTGAGGGATAGTTATATGATCCAATTATGTTATTATTGTTGAGAGAACTTGTACTAGTGAAAGTATGAACCCTAGGCCTTGTTTCCTAGCATTGCAATACCGTTTACTCTCACTTTTATCACTTGCTACCTTGCTGTTTTATATTTTCAGATTACAAAAACCTATATCTACCATCCATATTGCACTTGTATGACCATCTCTTCGCCGAACTAGTGCACCTATACAATTTACCATTGTATTGGGTGTGTTGGGGACACAAGAGACTCTTTGTTATTTGGTTGCAGGGTTGTTAGAGAGAGAGAGAGCATCTTCATCCTACGCCTCCGACGGATTGATAAACCTTAGGTCATCCACTTGAGGGAAATTTGCTACTGTCCTACAAACCTCTGCACTTGGAGGCCCAACAACGTCTACAAGAAGAAGGTTGTGTAGTAGACATCAGGGGGCACCGCACACGGCTAAGAGATCAACTTGTGTGTCTATGGGGTGCCCCCCTCCCCCGTATATAAAGGGTGGGGGGCCGGCCCTCTCTATGGCGCGCCCTAGGGGGAGTCCTCCTCCCACCGGGAGTTGGATTCCCCTTTTCCCTAGTTGGAGTAGGAGAGAAGGAAGGGGGAAAGAGAGGGAAGGAAGGGGGTCCGGCCCCCCACCCAATTCGGATTGGGCTAGGGGGGCGCATCCTCCACCTTTCCCTTCCTCTCCTCTTTGCCACTAAGGCCCAATAAGGCCCATATACTCCCGGGGGGTTTCGGTAACCCCCGGTACTCCGATAAATGCCCGAACTCACTCGAAAACATTTCGATGTCCAAACATAGGCTTCCAATGTATCTATCTTTATGTTTCGACCATTTCGAGACTCCTCGTCATGCCCGTGATCACATCTGGGACTCTGAACAACCTTCGGTACATGAAAACACATATACTCATAATACCGATCGTCACCGAACGTTAAGCGTGCGGACCCTACGGGTTCGAGAACTATGTAGACATGTCCAAGACTCATCTCCGGTCAATAACCAATAGCGGAACCTGGATGCTCATATTGGTTCCTACATATTCTACGAAGATCTTTATCGATTAAACCGCATAACAAAATACGCTGTTCCCTTTGTCATCAGTATGTTACTTGCCCGAGATTCGATCGTCGGTATCTCAATACCTAGTTCAATCTCGTTACCGGCAAGTCTCTTTACTCATTCCATAATGCAACATCTCGTAACTAACTCATTAGTCACATTGCTTGAAAGGCTTATAGTGACGTGCATTACTGAGAGGGCCCAGAGATACCTCTCCGTTACACAGAGTGACAAATCCTAATATTGATCTATGCCAACTCAACAAACACCATAGAAGACACCTGTAGAGCATCTTTATAGCCCAGTTACGTTGTGACGTTTGATAGCACACTAAGTGTTCCTCCAGTATTCAGGAGTTGCATAATCTCATAGTCATAGGAACATGTATAAGTCATGAAGAAAGCAATAGCAATAAAATAAACAATCATAGTGCTAAGATAACGGATGGGTTTAGTCCATCACATCAATCTCTAATGATGTGATCCCGTTCATCAAATGACAACACATGTCCATGGCTAGGAAACTTAACCATCTTTGATTAACGAGCTAGTCAAGTAGAGCCATACTAGGGACACTCTGTTTGTCTATGTATTCACACATGTACTAAGTTTTCGATTAATACAATTCTAGCATGAATAATAAACATTTATCATGATATAATGAAATAAATAATAACTTTATTATTGCCTCTAGGGCATATTTCCATCAAAGAATGCCCAGCCACGCCTCATAAGTATCTCGCGGGCACCTTCCAGGTCAACCAGACTCCACATCACTCGCAATTAAGCTCACGCGGGTACCCCTCAGGGCCGACCCGTTTTTAGTAACATGGTTCAGTGTAAAGTCATAGTAACCATAGTAACTGTGTGTCTAACACCAAGGAAAACCCTGAGGAACTACCCTCGATGGATTCCACTCGATGTAATCATCAAGGTGAACATAAGAGGAACCACCCTCGAGGTTCACACTTGAGGGGTTGCACAACAGAGTCGTATCGGAAGTGGTTAAGGACGAAATCACCCTCGATGACCACTACCGAATAGCTACACTACAGAGATCTCATCAGGAGTGATGTATGAGGTGTCACCCTCGGCACTCGATAGTAACTCT